>NW_009661367.1:263785-367187 GCF_000708025.1 Charadrius vociferus | reverse complement strand
AACTTAATACTTCTGTTTAAAAAAAATCAAACTGGAATCAAACCAAGAATAGAAAAGGATCAAAAATACACACTTGAACCTATACTAAAATTTTGGATTTAAAACTACTGCTGAAAAAGTAGCTGATATAATAAAAAGCAGTATATTGGTGGGGGGGGGAAGGATGGTGCTGTTAAAGGTTATTTTTCTGACAGGAAGACTTTACAGTCACGCAAATATGACCTTTCTGTTTGAAGTACAGAATATAGACCAGTCTGGACCCGGGCCACTTTGATCTCAGTGGCATACCGGGAAGTCAACAGTATACTTTTCTATTATTATTATTATTATTACTGTTGTTGTTGTTGTTGTTACTACTTGTCGTGGTTTGGTCCTCCCCGCAGGTGTGACCCCTCTAGGCTTTTCTGATTCCAACCCTCCAACGGGGCCAATGACAAAGTGAGCTGCCCTTGGCTGTTATAGCAGTAAGTATAAGCAAGAGCATCTCTGCACACCACTCCTTGGTATAAATTATAAACAATCAGGTCTTATCCCTCTGAGAATGAACAGTGTCTCTACAATATGCCATTGATTTCAGAGAGTTCAGTTAGTTAGAAGAGGCTTAGCTAAAACATAAAATTACTTTACAGAAAATAGGTTCTGTTTTACCCCAAAGCAGGACATCACTGCAAATGTCAGCTCTGGAGAGGATTTGGAAGGGTCCAAGCTCTGTTCCCTCACCTGCAATGAGCGACACCGATGGTGCTGGAGACCCAGCATCCACATAACACACCTCAGGTTAACTTCAGTGCAGCTTTAGCCCAGTCCTTTGGGTTGAATCTCCACTACCAGCCAGAGCACTTAAGATGTGCTCCCAAAACACTTCTGACAGTTTAATGCTGTCCAAAAGGAATCGAGTTCATATGTTCCTGGAGCACTGCACAGCATCTCTCCATGGCAGATCTGCTTTAAAAGCTAATTCCTTTATTAGAAATCTACCATTAGCAAAGGAGCAGAGGCACAGGATATCAGGAGTTTCGGTGGTATCCCAAACATTTGCTGATCCCAGCAGGCAATTTTGACATCCTGACAGTTTATTCTCTCTCTTTTTTTTTTTTCTTGACAATCTGAAGAGCCAACTGGGAAGCTGAGAACTGCCCGTCAGTGAAGGGTCAGGGAATGAAACAGGAATTTTGACAGGCAGGAGCTGAAGAAGACATGCTTTCCACATGCTCAGGATGCAGCAGACCAGAGCCTTTTGCTCCAATGATTGAAGGAAAAAGGGAAAGGAGATGATGTCAAGGGTTTCAACTCCAAAAGGCTAGAAATGTTCAGGCTGTATGGGATTCCTTTATAGCTAGAATTTGAAGCCAGTGGGAACAGCTGTTCTTCTTCCACTCACATAGAAAGATAAAAATAATAAATTTAAAGATTTTTTAAAATATACAAACAAACAAACAAACCAAAAAAACCCACTCAATCAATTAAACCCAAAACACCTGGGGCAGAGATGGGAGAAGGAGCCCAAGTTAGGAAGAGGAGCAGCTGATGTCTGTGGAGGTGATTTAAACAGTGAAATGGTCTGAGGTAGTAAATGAGGTCACCTGCTGAGAGAGCCTCCAGGTGGGCCAAACTTCAGACATGGAAAGCAGCTTTACACAGGCAGAGAGACAGCAAACTCTTTGGAAGTAACCTGAAATGGGGTTGTACAGGATAGAGCCCTGCAGATAATGCTAAATAGAAGGAAGTGAGGAGCCCCAGAGAGGAAAGAGAAATGCATGCGAAACCTCTGAAGTATGTGCAGAAAATATTAAAATGTAAATTGCCCCAGTAAATCAAGGCGAGGACAGTTTGGGAAAAATCATCCAGACCAGCAGACGGTCAACAGGAGGGAAAGGCAGCCAAGCAGGGAAGCCGAAAGGCTGCAAGAACTGCAGGGCAGCAAATTAAAGTTTCACAGCCGGATCTGACTGCAGAAAAAAGCACATGTCCTAAGCCAGAGCTCAGGAGCTCCAGGCCAACGGGGAGAGGAGAGACAGCACTTGTAGGATGCTGTCGGGCTGTCGGCACACGAACTCCTCATAATTACAGCAAACTACAGGGAGGGACAGAGGAGCATCACAGCTGAGTACACAGGGACCATTTGCAGTACCACAGCGAGAAGAAGGCAAAATCTGCAGCGCTCCTTCATCTGCTTAGAGCAGATCCAGAGCATTAAATGGATTTTTCCAAGACTTAGAGGTCCTTGTAGCTCACTGCTGCTGCTCTGAGAAAGCAACAGTGCTGGGAGGCCAGAGGCAAGCTTGTCAGGACTCACAATTCAAGATTTTTGAAGTACAGGTCTAAACAAGGAGTTTGTTCAGATGCAGCTCACCAGCACAAGAGACCCACTGACATGGGAAGAGCTGACAAGATGTCACCTTCATCCAGTCATTCACCCAAAACCTGCCAAGAGCTCATACGCTCCATTGCTTCTTGCCAAGAGGTCTCAGGCAGATTTAATCCCACATCTGGCTCCTCTGCTCTGCACTTCCCAGCTTCACCAGGCGGCCACCTTACTGCAAAGGCTCCTCCTCACAGCCCCAGATTTAGCTCAGATCTGAGAAGCTCAGGTGACACCTTTGTGGTGTAGCTGCTGTTCTTCTCAGTGAATATTTAGCCTTTCAGTGAGAACATCCCCAGCTGTAGTTCTTCTCCTGTTTTTCTGTCAGCTGATAGAGACCTTGAACAAGCACTAGGTATAGTCCTGTCTAAATGAACTGATAACCCCATGCAGGTCTGCTCTTCCCTCAAGAACCCATTGCCAGGTGCATAGCCCTAAAACACACTGGCTAATTAAATAGCAAAGGGTTAATGTGTTTCATGTCAAGTTAACCCCCGAAACACAGCCCTCCCAGTGTGCCCAGGCACTGAGTCCTCAGTGGTTTTCAGCACCAGGTTGAAAAGAAAAATACTCCTTCACTCCGGATTTCTCTGGGATCAGCCATCTAGGACCCACAACAAGGCTGATCTCCAGATGGTCCTGGACCTGTCATCACTGGGGAAGCAGGGCCCTGTTCTGAGATACAGCCCTCTGCCAACCCATTTGCAGCACAGCAGTGTGACGCTCTCCCTGCACAGACCCCACATTTTAGGTTGCAACCTCTGTGCAAGGCATCTCCCTCAGGGCTCCTGCCTACCCACAGCTTGTCCAGGTGGTTCCACCTCTGGGCAGCTGGCTTTAGTCAAAGAGAAGGGGACAGATATAGGGAACCAACTATTCCCCCAGGAACTGACTAATGCTTTAAATTACCACTAACGCCATCCCCACGGGCTGATGCGTACACAGCTCCATCCACATGCACACCAACTCCCGTGGAAGGAGACTTCCATGAGCACTCACCCCATGCCTCTATCGAGCCAAATACACACAGCAGCACTCTCCTACCCGACTTCGCAGCATCTGGTTGATCAGCAAAATGCTTGTATGGCAGATGAGAAGAGCAGAGGACAGAGAAGATCTGTGCTGGTTAACTGTTAAAAGCAGAGAAGGAAACAACATGTAGACAGAAACAGGAGAGCTTCCATCTGCAGAAATAAAATGAACTGCCATGTAGTAACTGCAAAGAACAAGATTTCCTCTCATTTTTTTTCTCCCAGGAACCGCTGTCCTCACCCTCAGGCTTCTTCTGAGAGTTTGCTCAACAAGAGTCCTTGGAAGAAGGAAGCTCCACTGACCTGTTGGCAACATGCCTGAACAGAGACCATGCTTAGACAGTGCTGGTCTTTGCTACAGCTTCTGCCCCAGCTAAGAAGGTTCCTGTCAGCGTGAGCTGCCACAGCCACCCACTGCTGCAGCTTGGGGTCACCACCTTAGAGATGGAGACCAAGGGAACCAGTGGGCACCAAAGGGGAGGTTTGGTGACTCATTCATGGCTTCTGAGGCCAGAAGGACCACTGTGATCACTCAGGCTAAACCTGCACTGTGTGCTGGGCTGGGGTTGAGCCTTAAGCTTTGGCTCAGCCAGGGGCGGACTGCCACAGTGTTCCAATCAGGCAGAGTCCAGTGCAGCACTCAGCCAGGGGACAAGACCAGATGTATGAAAAGGAGACGGCATTCAGTAATGGAGATGGTTCAGGCAGAACAGTGCCTCCCAGCCACACAGCCCTGATTGCTGGACCTTTAGTCTAAGCAGCACTGTTTGCCTACCAGTGCTGGGTTCATGGGTACCAGCCTTCACAAGCTATTGCGGTTCAGTTTGGTGAAGATGGGCACAAGTAAAGGAGCACGCACTCACTTAGGCACCAGCTTTAATTGGAAGGAGGTGTCTAAAGAATTTTATGGCTTTCCACCTACAACCAGTGTCTCCCCCTCTGTCAGCTCCTCTATATTTCAATTTTATTGACTGGTGGTTCTTGCCAACATCCTGCCTTTGTCCAAAAGACTGCAAGAGCTCTACAGTGTTAGAAATAGTTCTCCCATACAGAGCCTTAGAGAACAGCCTGAGAACCCCAGGCTCCTCTCTGAAAGATGAAGTAGGGAAAATGGCCTTTAACCTCCCATCCTGTGAAGGTTTCCCATACCTTTATAAATCTGTTATCAATCCTTTCTTCTTCACCTGAAAACCAGCACTGGTCCGTGGGTGATGCAATGTGCGCAGTTGTGATGGGACCCCAATTTAGACACAGCTTTGAGGTGTCTGCCTAGCCTTTTTCCCCCAAAATGAGCTCCCCAAAGAAGATCAGACAGTTCAAGAGACAGGTATTATTTATAACATGCATTAACTTTTACACAGAAAGAAAAATCAAAGTGACAGAATAGAATTAGATCAGATAGAATAGACATGAAAAGGCTCATTAACAGCTCTCCCCCGCCTACAGAGCCCTTGCAAGCGGGTCCCTGCTTCCAGGCTTGCTTTCAGTCAATTCAGCGGTTTCCTGAGTTGCGGCAGACTCTGCGCAGTCCTGCGAAGTTTCGTTCCTGGAATTTTTATCCCTAGGCAGTTTTGTTTCTGTCTCTCTGGAGGCCCAGCTGCTTATCTCGACAGCCCAGGTCCCTGCTGCGGCTTCGTTGCGCTCTTCCTCCTGCCTTGCAGTTCAGAAACGTCTCTCCCCGGACAGGCTCAGCTGCTCTCAGGACAGGAGCAATTTCCTCTCTCCTAGGGGGTCTGCTTGACCATTTCACTCTTCTTCTAGAGAAGCAAAACACATAAGGAAGAAGCCAACCAAGCAAACACTATTGCTCCAGGAGGGAATGCCACAGCCCTGTTGCTGCCCCATATTACCGGTCATACATGCAGGTACCGTGGGGAGGGATTCATCTTATTTAACTTCCCCTATCCTGACATCAGACACTGAAATCTGGTGAGGTTTCCCCAGCCATCAGAGGAGACACAGGTGTCCCACCACATCTGCCCTGTTCAGGGCACCTCTCTTGAGTGAATCAGCCTTCCTCATCTTTCTCCACTGTTTAGGAAAAGGACCAGACACAAAAGAGGGGAGACATATCCCACCACACACCAGCTCTCTTAGCCACAGTGCTGCCCAGGGAGCTCAAAGCAGATGTTTTCTGCCACAAGCCCAAGTATCTCTGAGAGTCACTGCTTAGCATGACACGCTCCTCCCTCCCCTAAGTGTGACTGATGCTCTTCGTTCCTCATACAGCAGGCAGAAATATTTGTTTAAAATACCTGTTCAATGGAAAATTGATTTTTTGTCAAAACAGGAAACCTCCATGGGAAATTTTGTATTACAGTTTTCACATTTTTCACTGAAAACAAAATAGAGAATGGGAATGGAAATGTTGTGGGAAAAGATATGTTATTCTTCTGGCTAAACAAAGGTGCTGTTCTAGCTGTCCCAGTGCCTGACACCCATCCTGCCCAGCTGCTGCCCCTGTCCCCCACCCCACTTCTCAATGCATAGTCCTCCACCTCCAGTGGGCAGATCCACCTCAAACTCTTCGCCAGAGAGACACCCCTGTTCAGACACTACCCCTGGGACAGTGTCCACGCTCCTGCTCTCGTCTGTGCACAGAGCACACCCCTTCAAAATCCTCCTCCCCGCACTCCTCATCTCTCGCTGACAGGCGTCCTCACTGCAGTCCCACTGCGTCTGGACCAGTCGGGGATCTGCTATAGCAAAGAAGCAGGAGGATGTCTCCAAGCTGAGGCTCAACCTCTCCACCCAATATAGCTGGAGAAGACAGGGACCAGAGGAGCTGTCACTAGGGTCCAGAGGAAACAGTAAAATTTATGATGAGACATGCATAAGGCCAGTGTGGGTGTAAAAAGATCTAATAGCAGCTGGTGGGAGCCAGAAGATGCTCAGAGCACTCTTGTCTGGGACCTTCTGCTCACCTTCTCCTATCCTGGGGCTCCAAGCGTGTACCCCTGCTTCATCTGAGAAGCCATGCTGTACCTCCACAGCCACCTTCCTCTAGGACAAGCTCGGCCTCCACATGCTGCCAACCTCACTGCCTCACTGTCTGATGCTCTGTTGTCTCCTCAGTTGCCTCTTGCTTTCCTGGCCAAGCCCCTTAGGTGAACCTTGCTGGGGAGACTGGGACTTGCTGTGCCAACTGTGAGCCAAATTACCAGCTGCTGCAGTCCACGGGGTGCCTTCAGCCCAGTTCTTTCCCTGGACGAGGGCAGCTGCTGCAGATGTGTGCTGGGCCACCTTTGAGCTAGAAAGCATCGTATCTGCTCTAAGCACAACCTTGTAGGAGCACCTCCTCTCTGCCCAGAGAGGGACACTTACTGGCCTTTGGGTTTGCTCTTCATGGAGGTCTCCCTAGCTGGAGAAGAGTGCTGGTTCCCAGGCCTTTTTGTAGAAGACCGTAGCAACAGTGTTTGGAAAGGGATAAGAAGGTGCAGAGAAGCACAGGGAGGCGTACGTGAACTTTGTGCATGTGCCCCGTTAGATACTGCAGAGGAAAATTGCTTTGTTATGTATGTGGCCTATCATTGCGAATCTGGGGGAACACAAAGTCTGGGGTAGATGCATTGCAAACACAAATTGCCCTGTGAAGCACACCAGCCCTGAACACCAGATTGCACCTAGGAGGTTTCCCCTTGCTGAGGATTCATTTTCTGTTTTGTTTGGGAAGGGAAGATGTTCTCCAGGGGGCAGGAGGCTTGGTGGTAGAGTGTGGCTTTGCAATGTATGGGGCAAAACTTAACACATGAAAATTCTTCTTCAAATAAAAACTCCTTCTTTTAAAAAGTTTTTTCTTTTTTTTTTTTCCCCCTATTTTCATTACCATTTTTGCCCAGAAGGGTTTTTTTTTCCTGTGAAAGGAGCAGGAGGCTCGTCGCTCTCCTGGCTAAGGCTACTCTACTTCCACAAGAGGCTCCTGGCGGATGACTTGCCATGGAGAGGCGGGAGAGCGCTGTGAGATGTGAAGCCCCCTGCTCTGCTCCCCCTCCATGAAGAGACCTAGTGACTCTTCACCACATCATCTGCAGGTTGGGCGTGGGGAGGGGGGGTTGCTTTGCATGAACCCCTCCCTGACAGCAGGCTCACACAGACATACTCCCGAAAATAAAGGAAAAATTAAGAACAGCCTTGAAGGGAAGGGATTAAGCAAAGCACACTGTGCTTTAAACGGGCATTCGCGGAGCAGACTGACTTCAGTTTGCAGTAGCTTAATCGAGGCAGTGGATTAAGTGAAATCCTGAAAGCATTGTACAGAGAGAGCACCCCACAACATGCTTTCCTCTGCAACGGTCTCCTCCTGTAGCCCATCCCTGAGGTCTCTCTCCCCACCCACCAGTGCCTCAGGGGTGAATGCTCCCCACCTGACGCCAGCCGCAGGTCGGCACCTCTGGTTCATGTCACTGGACTTCCCAGGTCTCTCTGTGCAGAGGGGGTCCACCGTCCTGCAGCAGTGATGGGAGGGGAAGGTCTGGCATCAGCGTGCTGGGACAGACAACAGGTCATGGGACCAGGCACAGCAGATCGAGCTGGACAGGGAAGAGACATCTCACATGGCAAGAGAAGGGGAATGGAAAAAGGGGGCTGTCAGTCGGACCAGCAAGAGAGTTTGGGGGATCCTGATCAGCAAAGGAGAGGGGAGAGCTGTTACCCCATGGACACCATGTCTCCATGGACAGGAATGGGGACATGCTTCTGTGAACCACTGCATCACTCTCTGCCCAGGAGAAGAGGAGTCTACTATCTGCGGACCTACCGAGGACTAAATGTCTGGTTTATTGGAAGAACAGGGAAAAGAAAAAGCTAATCTGGACCTTCACAGCTTGACACAACTCACAGCCCACGGTGCTTTTCAGCCCTTTGAGAGAGGGAAGTAGCAGTAAAACCCTCCGGTCTGGTCTGGAGCAGGGAGTACCTCCAGCTCTGCTGCTATAACCCAGCAAGGGGCTGTGGTGGCAAAGGGTGATATTGAAGGGTGGTATCAAAGGATGAATTTGGGGTTTCTGAATAGGTTTTGTTCTGCCCTCCTGTGTGCCTGATGTTTCTGCATATGGAGGAAAACAAGATACAGATATTTAGGCTGATGAGTGGAGGATGAGCAGGCATGCATGCACCTGCTATCAGTTCTGCCCTTTCGGTGAGGAGCTATGGTGCAGTCCCTCCAGCCTCTGGGTGTCTGCATCACCAGCCCCAATATTAAAATCCAGACATTCAGTCCTTCCCTCTGCCCCAGTCTTGGGCCTGGCTTAGCAACAGAATACTAAAAATAAAACAAACAAACAAATCTAAAAAAACCCCAATGTTTTATCCCCCACTGTCCAAACTTTTGAATTGTGATAGTGATTTGAAACCTCTCCAAGGCCACAGGCTTAAAACATTCCTCTGCAGAATAAAACCTGAGAACTACACTTTGTAGTGGGATCCCAGGTGCTGGCACCTTGACGAGAATGTCACCCGCGATAAGACTTGTGATTTCATCCCAGGAGGTGGCATTGACGCCTCTCAGGCAGTGCTGGCTGCAGTTACCAAACATGCCTGGCTTTGGTAGGGAGAGCTTGGGGGCTCCTTCCCAGCTCCCCTCACCCTCAGCACCTGCAGGACACCCCGGGCACTCTCAGGAATTGCCTGCTGCCTCCTTTACTGGTCAAAGAAGACATACATCAGCCCCCATCTCCTCCTGCTATCCCTGCAGATTGGGAGCCTTTTATCCACCCGGTTGCCTTCCCAGGAGATGAATATTTTAAAATCCTCCTTTTTGCTATTTTACACAAAATATATAAAATGTTAAGTATGTGTCAAAGTGTCCTTTTGATGTTTTTCTCTCTTCTACACGCCGGGGCTTCCTGGGCTTGAGCTCAGCGATTGATGCAGAAGAGTCCCTTTGTGCATCCCGCTGCCGGGGTCTCCTGCAGAGGCAGCCCTGGGCTGGCCGAGCCCGGGCAGGAGAGGTCCTCTGCTCCATCAACCGCAGCTTGTCTGGAGCCTCTGGATAATTCATTCCTCACACATCTCTATTGATTTATTTATTAGACTCTTCGCTCGCAGGAATGAAGATCTGTGCTTCTGTAAATTATCAAACTGGCAATGCTGGAAAGCGGCCACGATCCGGGCACGCAGCCACCTGCCGGGATGCTCGGAGAATGCCTTCGAGGCATCGCGCGTGCCCATGTACCAACTCGCCTGCTGGGAGGCGAATGTTGCTGCTTATGCCTGTATATAGCCTGGCTCCTGAAGACAAACCATGTAAGAAACGATAATAAACACCATAACTGAGAGATTTCTAAGAAACCAACAGTCCAGCAAATCTAGATCCTAGAAGTGAGTCATATCGAATATTACACAGGAAGACATAAAGTCCAATATACATTGCACTGTGCAAATCTATATCATCAGGACAGATTGATTTCTTCCCGTCCCAGCTGACTAGGCGTGAGCCTCTACCCTGAAGCTGGAGACTTGTTAACACACTTCTTTTTTTCCTTCCTAAGTAGTACAACTTCAGGCCCTGTTCTTATTCATAAAAAGAAAACCCAACTCATCAAAGGCAAATATAAAGAGAAGCTGACAGAGTATAACAAAAGGGAGAGATACTCAGAGGTCTTCTCTGCTCCTCATTTGCTCTCATAAACACCCACTGCTCCTGCCCCACCTCTGCAGGGTGACTCCTCCTTCATCCTGACTCCTCCTGCAGATTTCTGCCTCGCGCCTCCACAAGCGCTCCAGTGTTCCCATCCTCTCCATCTCTCAGTCTTTCGTCCCCACCTTCAACATTTTCTCGCCTTCTCCATGAGGTTGCATCCCCTCAGTCCACAAGTTTCTGGGTCTTTCTTGAAGGAGGAGTGTTTTTCACTCTTTCTGCTGCCACTTTATCTTTCTCTTCAGCCCTTCCAGGCTCTGACAGTCCACCAATGTCCTCTGCATGGTGTTTCCCTCCTCTAGCACCTGCCTAGGTTCCTGGCACACCTTTGCGCTTCTTGATCCACTGCCTCTGCTCCTACCTGTCCTTTCCTTCTCCTGGCCAAACCTCCAGGTCTTTCCTTCCTCCTGCTGCTTCTTTACTTTTGGCTACTTCAGGTTATGCTTATTCTTATCATGCCCTCCCATCCCCAGCTGTAGACTGTGACCTCCAGTGCTAGACAGGGATGAGAGTCATGTCAGCAATTAGTCCCACAGGGCTGGTAGGAAAGACCTGGAGAAGGATCTCCAGGCACTGGAGAGCTGGAGTCAGTAAGAGCAATACAGCATGCTCTGAATTGCCCTCCAGACCCCACTGAGCACAGCGGGACTCAGACACCCACCTCGCATGGAGCCACCCACATGTAGACACCTGCATATAGATGTTTCCATCTGGACCTGGACCCCAAACTCACTGACAGTTTCCTGGCAGAACATCAAGACTGGGTCACCGTAGACATCACAGGAGGATGACGGTTCTTCTCTGCAGTGGTGCTGTGTGACATGCAAAGCTGCTTTCTCCAGTGTCCTCCTCTAAGAAGGGCAGAGCCACTTCCAGGCTCAACTCTGGACCTGCAGATTGCTTGGAGAGCTCATGAGACTGGCTCCCATAGAGAGTTTCCTGCCAAAATCAAAGGCATGGCCACGACAGAGGTCACACAGCAAAGTCCTTCATTCATGCCATGGCCTTTGTGAGCTGAAAGCCAGCAGTGACACATCCCACATATGATGCTGAGGCCTCTGTCTGAAAGCATGATGACCCCAGATGTACAGAGTGACACCATGAGTACCAGCGGGCACCCGTTAGTTTTTGTGCACAGACGTAAACCACTCTTCTGTCTAGGACTCTCAGAAACACTGTTTTTCAGCTAATTAAAATCGTAACAGCTGTTAATCATCTGAAGATCTGTCAGCTCTACTAAAGGTAGGTGGTGGCTATTTATTTTCAGCGCAATTGTCTTAAAAAATACTGCAAACAGTCACCCAAAAAAAAAGAAAGCTGTCCCTTTAAAGATTCCAAACATTTTCTTCTACAAAATGTTTGTTGATGGGACTGACTATTCCCTGGCTTCCCCTCCTCAGATCAAAGCCCCCGGCTCATGCTGGAGGGATGGTATTTCCAAAGAACCTCCCCCAGAAGAGACCTGCTCACCCAGCAAACAAGCACAGGCACTTCTTGGCTTCACCACAATATCGTTAAAGGCTGAAAATAGCGAAGGCCAAACCTTTGCTACCCAGCCATTTTTTACTTTAACTGCTTTATTCATTTGACCACTAAAAAATTCATTACATCTAAAGTTTAATGAGAAATTAAATGGATGGATTGGCTGCTAAACAGCCTGTGTGCGGGTGTGAGCACTGCCAGAGGGGCTGTGGGCTAATGAAATGTTTAATGCTGAGGACTGCAGCGAGCTTGGGCGCAGCAGATGCCGGGTTTGGTATATAAATAAACGCAATGATATGATCTCATGTTCTCTTGACACTTTCCTGAAACCCTCCTCCTCTTGCAAAAAGCTTCAAACTTCTCATGAACTTCCTGAGTTGAAGGCTGATCTCATACAACACCATCTCCTCATCCTCCACCACCTGCAGAAGTGGTCAGCCCTGGTCAGGGCTGGATTTTCTCTCAAATCCAAGCTGACTCTCCTCATGAAGCTCAGTCACTGCAAAATGGCTGATCTCTTGATACCTGCCGAGAAAGTTCTGCCAGTCTCCAGGCTGGCCAAGGAAATCCACTTTGGTGCCTCTCTGACAGTGCTGTTTCAGTGCTCTCTTCAACTGTTTTGGGCAAATCCACACACATTTTGGTGCAGGGTCAGAGCTCTGAACCCTGCCCATTAGGGACCCGTTCTTCCTGCATTCCCCAAAGGAAAAGTCCAAACAGCCTCAGGATCGAAAGACAGTGCAGGGAACCATGTGTAATTCAGACCCAGTGATGGTCAAAGTGAAGCAAAAATCTGGAGCAATTAACCCTTAATTTGAGCCATGGGCACCCCAGGAAGAGTCGCAGGATCAGCAGCTTGCATACAACATCTTAGCTGCATGATAAATCACATTTGGGGTGAAAGAACAGGACGTGTCTTCAGATGGGGTCAAATGAAGTCAATGCCAGGTGATGGCAAAGGAGGTGGATCCTTGCAATCTCAACACCTGCATAAAGGCCTGTCAGTGCACCCTTTAGAAAGCTTTGGCATCCTGGCTGGCTCCACGCAGATCACCTGTAGGAAGACCTTCACAAGAAAACCAATTTAGGGGGAAGTACTGCAACCTCAGCTAGCTGCCCTGCTTTTTGCAGGAAACTGGTTCTTCCCATGAGAGAGGAGCTGGCTGGGCCCTGAGATGTGCCCATGTCCTGGAACACTTCTCTGTGGACTACTCAGTTCAGTGCTGTCTCCACTGCAATATCGTGGTCCAGGGATGTTCAGTATGTGAAACGTGGCTCCCCACCATCCAGAATGGCTGAGGATAGAGCTCCTTGCAGCTCCTTGTTGCGGGTGCTGTTGTTCTGCTGGCCTCAGCACATGCCTCTCCAGTTTGCACTAGCGGGTGTAAGAGGAGCGTCAGGCTCCAACAAACTGGGTACATCAGATCTGACACCTTGCAAGCAGTGTGACTGGGCATCAAGGCTGTGATCAAGGCCAACAGCAAGTCAACCATGATGGCATCCACCTTGTGCTTGCATCCTGCACAGCAGACATGGCCCGGTTAGCGCTTGTAAGAAAGAGCAGGGGTTTCCTGCTGTTTTCAGAAGGGAGGCTGCCTTTGGGAGCAGCAGGGGTGTTTGGATCTTTGCTATTACAATTCCTTAATCTTCTTGTAAAATTGGCTAGTAGGCTTGAAGCCAAAAGCAAATCCCACAGATTCCCAATGGCATCCTTTAAATCAGAACAAAACCAGCGGCGTTCGTCACTCAGAGAGGGAGAGATTGCACTCGTGACCTTCGTCGTTGCCTGATGACGTATAAGCCTGCTCTGCTTTTGATGGAGAGTTCCTAAGAGGAGCAGAGAACTGGGGCAGGAGCCCTCCCCACTGTCAGCCCAGGAGGTATTTGAATCTTTCATTATGAGATTTTCTCCCACTTGTTTGTTTGGAGGCAGAACCACATGTTCAGGCAGAGACTGGTGACTGGATGATCAAACGCCCCTGCTTCCCATCGCCTCATGCTCCCAAACGACATTTTGCCCCTTGGTGGACACAGGGGACTACAGACCGGGCACAGAGCAGAAGAGACACCCCAGAGCAGGATGGGGCTCAGGTCATTCCATCATGTCCCACAGCACTATGAGAAGATGCCTTGGAGCCACGACTGCTCCACATTTCTGAAATGAACAGAGAATGAACATAGCATACTCCAAACGAATAAGCCTGCCCCTGGAGCGAGGCCTCAAAATGTAAATGTGCACTAAAAGCATCACACAGCAGGGATGTTTCCCGCGGGCTGTAAAGGAGACTGACTCTCGGCCATACAACCATTAATGTTTTTAACAATAACCTGGAAAAAGACAGTAACGTTATCCCTGCCAATGTACACAGCCGGCACACGGACCAGAAGGGCTGGTTGAACACAGCAGAGGATAGGTTAACCCCTAAAGCACTCTGCAAAATTTGGTAATGAGACTGAGAAAATGGCCAAATGTGAAAGCACACACCTAGAAATTAGTAATTCAGACTGGGTATATTGGCAGAGGGTGGTGGGGAATGTCATTCTTGGGGAGACACATGTAAGGAAGAAGTTGGGGGTAACTAACTAGCAGGCAATTAGTTCAGAGAGATTTCCATATATCAAGACAAATAGGCAAATAACTACTCCGAATTATCAAGTACAAGGGAAGAGTCTGCACCTCTGAGTTTGGCACTGGTGGTACCACTGCTGGGAATAGCATGGCCCACACCAGAAGCGCACTGATAAACTGGAGGAGGTGCAGGAGGGAATCAGGAGAAGGGGTCGCGGACTCTCACTCTGCTTCATTTATCAGGGAGAAGGTCAAGAGTGACTTGATCATTATCTGCAGTTGCCTGCTCAGGGAGCAGAAATCCGATAGCCCAGAGCTCTTCAAACCAGCAAAGATCTAACAAGATACAAAGCGATGCCACACTGAAACGAGCAATAGGGCACGCAAGTCTTAACACGGAGATTTGGAACTAATTTACCAAGGATTGCAGGGGATTCACCAACACTACAAATTTTAAATTAAAGCATTCTGCCTAAGAGATACTGACTCGAAGCGAGAACCTGTTCAAGGATAACGATCGGCTGTGGGTTTTTTTTCTGGAAATAAGGCTAGAGAGCTCATCTACGAACGCTGACTTTGCACAGGGAGGCAACCTGCGACCTGCTAAGACAGGAGTGTCCACCTCCGCACTGGCTGGTTAACCTGGAGTGTTTCTCACATCCCACTCTTCTCTGTGGGCACTCAGGGCTTATTCAGAAGGTTAAAGTGCTCTGTTCATACCCAGTGCCCCTTTCAAATAGCCATGCTTAATCCCCTCAAGGTGGGAAATATTCTAATGTGTTTGAATAGGAATAGGCTGAGTTTGAGGACGGGCAGTGACAGACATATCTCCATGCTGAAAGCAAGGGATGGCAAGAGAGTGCAGTCCCAGCTGCAGGCACACAGTTGTCCTCCCTCCTGGAGGCCCAGATTGTCCCATCAGCAACATACTATGTTTCTTTCAACCTAACACACAGGCAGAAGAAACCGTTTTGGATGCTCTAAGAGTCAGGCGCTCTGCCAGCCCCGTTCTCCCGTACACCCTCTGCTACAGCACAGAGCCCCTTCGCCCCCACAGTCACAGAAACACCTTGAAATGAATAGGCATAACACCTTCTCCCCCCACCCCCCTGTCAGGAGAAGAAAGATAACGCAGCATCCATGAAGCAGACACTCTGTCTTTTTTTATGGAGGAAGCCACGGGGCCCCTCACGTTGGTGGACAATCTCATTGAGCTCTGAAATCATCCGCTTTCTCTCTATCAGGAAGCAGAGAGAAATGTGGTGGGTATGTCCATTCAGCAGATATATCCCACCATATGGCCAGAGGAACGCTTATCCGCACGCACGCACACGCGCAGCACTAACTTTGGCTCCCGAAAGGCAGCCCGCGACCTCTCTGCGAAGATTTTCCAGCAGCCCCCGGTGGGCAGGGGGCGATGAGTCACTGCTGGGAGCAGCCCTGCAAAGAACATGTGATGCATGCCAGCTCTCCAGCAGCCTTCAGGAGTTTTAATCCTCAGAAATCAGAGAGAGAGTGTGCCTTTTGAGTACACCCAGCTCTTGAGGAAAGTAGGGAAGGAGAGGTTTGGGGAGCAAAGCTCCTTGTTGGAGAAGAAACGGTAAGGATTTCCCACTGCTCCTGCTGATCTGCCATCCCCAAACCTGCACGAAGATCCACAGGGCAGAGATTTCTACAGCTCCTTAACTCTCTCTGGATCAGAAAGGTCACATCAGCCTTCACTGCAGCCCTCCCAGCCCCAGCTTGTTTGCATGCTCTGGGTATTCAGGAAGCTCTCCTCCAGGTGAAGAAGCCACATCAGGTCCCTGCACCCTGGAAAAGCCTTTTCCTCCTGGCTGGATGCAGACAGTCTCCTCTGACTGCTTCCTTTCTGTCCGTCTCATCCATCCCTTCACTGTTCTCCATGGCTCCTTGGTCCCTCTGACCCCACAGCAGCTCAATAGACAGGAGCCCATGGTCTGCTGGCACTGGGCTACTCAGGAGCTCTTCCTTGCCACTTGCCTCAGTCTGCATTACAGGCACAGCCAGAGCTTGCCTGGATTTTGGCTTTGCACAGCCACCACCGATGGGGAGGAGTAGAGATGGTCGCAGAGTTTGGTTGGGAGCATGACTGAAGGTCTCCTTCCAGTGTCTTGCCTGCTTTGCTGCTTTGCTTGGAGCTGCTCAGCAGAGGGTACTGCACACCATGGGTCATCGCTGTCAGCTGTGGGGAGCACACCACGAGACCATCACCCCCCCAGGAAAGGAGCCACACTGGGGCCCAAGAAGCTGCCTGAGCACAGATAAGCCTTGGAGCTCCATACAAGTTGATGACCACTGACTGTAAGCACAGGAGAAGCCCAGACAACAGCAGGCTACTTTGGATGTACTGTGGATTTCCTATTAACAGGCAGATGCAGCTCTGAAGTGCAGGGACTGGCAGTAAAGTCTTTACAGTTTTGCCTTTGCCAGTCTGGTGAAATCTGTCCTAAGAGACCACTCAAGAGACCAGCAAAATCATTGCCTCTGTTAGAGACAGAGCAGGCAGGTAGCAGCAATTTGGAGGTGTTTTGGGACAGTCCCTACAGGCAGTGGGTTGCTTACAAAAGGTGTACTCCAGGTGCCATTTGTTCATGGCCTGTTAGTTTAGAGGAAGCCTAGGGAATGACACATTAATATTAATTGCTTGTCAACTGTTCTGCTCGTGTCTTCCATCCATGCTCACCCTCTCCATCTGCCAGTAAGGCCATCCTCAGCCACATGCTTCAGAAGCCTCCTTCAGCTGCTTCTCCCATGGCCATCTCCACGTTTTTGACCACACAGGGGACACGTGCTTTGCCTAGATGATGCTACACCAGCATCTCCCGCTCTCTCCCTGCACTGAAGTGCCTATGAGAACCACCTCATGAGCAGTACCTCAGCCAGGAGCAGAGTCATGAACACCCTCAAAGCCACAGCTCTTGTCACAGTGCTGCAGCCCCTCTGCCCACCCTTGAGCTTTCCCCTGCACCTGGGGAGGAAGAATGCTAAGCACCAGTATAGGTTAGGGGTGGACCTGCTGGGAAGTAGTTCTGAGGAGAGGGATCTGGGGGTCCTGGTAGACAGTAAATTATCCATGAGCCAGCAGTGTGCCCTTGTCACCAAAAAGGCCAATGGAATCCTGGGCTGCATAGGGAAGAGTGTGACCAGTAAGTCGAGGGAGGTGATTCTCCCCCTCTACTCGGCACTGGTGAGGCCACAACTGGAATACTGTGTCCAGTTTTGGGCTCCCCAGTTCAAGAGGGACAGGGAACTGCTGGAGCGAGTCCAGCGAAGGGCAACCAAGATGACTGAGGGACTGGAGCATCTCCCGTATGAGGAGAGGCTGAGAGCGCTGGGACTCTTTAGCCTGGAGAGGAGAAGGCGGAGGGGAGACCTTATTATGGCATACACGTATCTAAAGGGTGGGCTGAAGGAGGATGGAGCCAGACTCTTCTCGGTGGTTCCCAGTGACAGGACGAGGGGCGATGGGCACAAGTTGGAACAGAGGAAGTTCCGTTCCAACACACGGAAGAACTTCTTTACAGTTGGGGTGACAGAGCAGTGGCAGAGGCTGCCCAGGGAGGGGGTGGAGGGCCCTTCTCTGGAGGGTTTAAAGACCCGCCTGGATGCAGGCCTGAGTAATGTGCTCTGGGCAGTCCTGCTTTAGCAGGGGAGTGGGACTAGATGATCTCTAGAGGTCCCTTCCAGCTCTGAAGATTCTGTGATTCTATCCCCCTTGCTGGTGTCTTCCTCCAAAATGAGGCTGTGAGTCAACAGTGGCAGACACAGCCCATTCCTTCGTGTTTGGGCAGCGCTTAGCTGTGCCACGAGGTTATCCTGCCATCACAGTGACAGTCACCCCAGGGAGTATGAGCCACTCTTTGAGCTCATTGTGCCAGTTGAGGAGTGGTTTGCAGCAGGGCTGCCCTTGGGCACTTGATTAAACATACTGTCTTTGACATGGTCCAGAGGGAGCCATGAGTGCAAAGGAGGGCTGTGCAATCCCAAAGTGACACCCAAGCACACCAGCCAAGACCCTGCCCAGACACTTGACCGAGTCCTGAGCAAAGCACCCACTCCATAGCATGGCCCGTGCAGAGCAAAGCACTGCAAGAAACCCTGCAGCCCTCTGCAAGGCTGTGGGTGGTTAAAGCACGTCATCCCGTACGGAGAAGATGCTGTCTCTGGGGCATGCTGAGGTACCACTGCTCCCAGGGCGCAGAGAGCATCCTACCCTGCAGCAGTCCACAGCCCGGCAGCAAAGCTGGGTCATGGTGGGTATGTGAGTCCTGACAAGCTGCAAAGGGCACCGCACAAAGCCTCATCGGTTCCTGGGACACACAATAATCACTTGGTGCCTGCAGAATGCCAGGCAGCACCTCCCCTGCCAGCAGCTGCGTTGTAGGTGTCTGCAGCATACGTGGGCGCTTGCTGAGAAAACGCTTCCCAAGCTGAGCGCCTCCGAGGGCGGATGAAGGGGCTCCGGGCTCCCAGGAACAGGTGTCCTCGAGTGCCCAAGGCAGAAACACGCTCCCTGTTCCCAGGGCTGAGGCAGGTTCACGGGTGTCCGAAGGTGTCAGTTCTGGTGCCTGCAGAGCATCCCTGGGCACTTCAGCAGGTGGGGGACAGCCAAAACCAGAGCAACACACTGCCAGGACCAGCCTCACCCAAGTCTTCCCGGCCCACGAGAGCAGAAGTCTCCAATGATGGGTCTGAGACACACAAGCTGCAGAAAAAGCAGGCAGCCCAGGATGCTCCCAGCACTGATGTGGGAGGGGGAGGGAGGGATCGATGTCCAGCAGGTCTTGGGCAGGGGTCACAAATAAGGCATGGCCTGGAGGGTGAGAGCCTGAGCTGGGACAAGGACGCACCAGAGCCCACCTCTGTCCTGAGCCAGAAAGGCTGCAAAGGGGGAAACCTGGTCTGCTGGACCATGGTCTCCAGCAACAACTGAAATCCTGCTGTCTTGGATTCTCTTGGTTAAGTAATTAAATGTGTGTTGGGCCAGAGAGAAGATGCTGGTTTCCCTGTAGTTTCTCTCTCAAGGGGTCCATGGCTGACAGAAGGGGTAGTGCGTTGTTTGCTCCCTCTTAATCCCCTTTCTAAGGGTTTCCCCTCCACAGCCTGAGATCAAGGGGTAGGTGTGGATGCCTCCGCCTACGCCTCTGCTCCCCGAGGACAGCAGCCCCCGCTTAAACGGCTGTGCTGACTTCCACTTAATATCTTTGATCTTGTATTTAAATACAGCTGGCCATAAAGGGAAAGGGAATGTTTCCCAGCTAAGATTTGCTTTCCAGTCTCCCCATCTTCCCAAACAACACTATCAAAGTATCAGGTTTTGGAAGAGTAACCATTTCCTTGGCTAATCAAAAATAAGGGGGGGAGTAAAGGAGGTGAATAAATTCTCGAGAACAATTACTTTCAGGTTATTTTTCAATATTTTTTTTATATTATTATTTGAAATTAAACTTCAAGCTGGCCTACCTCTGCATATTGCACCTCCAGTCTTAACCACAGCAGCAAATGAGAAGCTCGTAATCCTGATGGATTTCCACCACAAACTCGCGATCTTTCCAGAGACATTGCTCTCACCACATCCTCCCCCCAACCCTGAAAGCAGAACATATATTTCTGGTTCCCCACATTTATGACCTGGCATTTAGCTGCATTAAACCAGGGGCTGTTTTATCACCTCCAATTTACTAAGTGATATAAACACCACCACCTGATTACCCCACTCTTGTCATTATTTACTGCTTCAGCAGTCTCTCAGTGTCATCTTCAAACTTTATCAGTAATGATTTTCTGTTTTCTTCCAGATCATTGCTAAAGATACAGAATAGCAGTGAGTCCATGGGAGATACCTGTGGGACCCAATTAGAAATGACTGCACTGAAGGCTGATGGAGCACCAACAATTATATCCTGAGATCTAGCAGTTAGCCAGTTTTTAAACCCAGGCTAATCGTGCCATATCCATTTGTTAAGTACTAATAAAAACAAAGCCACAGCAAGAGCACCCAAATTAACTCTTGCCAACCTCAGCACACCAACAGCTCTATGAAACTTCATTGCATTGGATCAAAAGAAAAAAAAACCAAAACAAAACAACCACACAAAAGCAACACAGAGTACTTCACCTCCAATGTGACCTTCACAGGGCAGTGTGTTGGTGTCAGCTCCATTCACAGCCCTGGAGAGGTCTGGTCCCTCTCTCATTTTTATTATTTTTTTTCCTGCTAAAGAGGATTCATCTCCTGGTGCCCGAGAAGAGGCATGGACAAGGCAGGCAATGAACAAGGGAAAAAAAGACACCTTCAGCACCTGCTCATCTGTTGTTCCCAGTAAGCTGATGTACAGCTTTAGAGGCCCTTGGAGATGGGTGTTGCATCTCTATGAGAAAGCCACTCTCCTTCATCTCCATTACAAACAGGACACAGGCCCCAGATCAACTATTTATTAAAATATGTTAGCTGGGAAAACAAGCTGGGGGAGGGAGGGGGTTAATTAAATTAAAGGCCTCTCTAAAGAGAAGGCAATTAGGGTATTGATTGCAAGAAGTGCCAAGTTAATTGGGCATGTGACACATTGACATTTTTCACAATCAATAAACCTGCAACACCTTCAAAGAAATCTTGAGCAGCGCACGACCACATCAGGGTCAAAAATGCAATAAATTTCTTGAGCTGATTATAGCTGTTGGCTTCTTTCATGTTTTCTCAATACAGAAAGCTGTCTGACAGGGCAGCTCTTTCCCCATGTGGCTTTAATAAAAGTCTTTGATGGAGCCAATGCAAGCTTTCTCTCTTTTTTTTTGGAGGAGAAATCTTGTCAGCTTCAGTCAGCTTCGCCTTTCCGTTCCCTGCCGATCACTGGGAAGAAAGGAGCTGGAGAGGGCTGGGAAAATCCAATTAATAGAGGTAGCGGAGGAGTAACAGAGCAACCAGCAGTGATGCTCCAAAGACAGGCTGGTGCCTGGGGACTGCTACGGATCACGCCCAGCGTGACATTGTGCGCGCTGGAGAAGAGCCTCGCCGTGACAAGGGATGGGCGAGACCCTTCCTTGCCTTCCTTCATTTCATCTGCTGCATAAAAGTAGAGCTGGTGTTTGTCATAAGGCTGCTCAAAATGGGCGTCCACCCTCTAAATCAGCGCAGGCTCTGCTGACAGCCGGCTCCAGGGAGAGCAGCCTCCCCCGGTGTTGGTCGCCCAGTTCCCTCCCAGCACAGCCCACGCAGCCGGCGGGTCCCCCCAGGAGACGGGACAGGCTCTCTGCAGACAGGGGTCGGAGGAAGGATGCTCCTTCTGGCAGAGAAGAGGAGGGAGGCTGCTGCAAAAGGCAGAGGGGAGGGGTGGGCAGAGGACCATCTGGGCTGCCTGATGTGTTCTGGCCCTGCTGCGGTGCTCGAGTGCCTTTGTGCTCGTACAGGAGCTGGGCTGCAGTCTGCTGTCCTCTCCCAAGCCCCACTCCCCTTCCTTTGCTTTTCCCTTCTTATGGGGTTGTCTGGATGCTGTATGATCTCAAGGTTCTTCAGGTGGACATCGCTGAAAGCTGCCAGCCTGAGGGGGCTAATCTGTCCGAGGATGCATGTCTGAACTGGACCTCCCCAATGTATGGTCATGGCCTTTTCCGTCATCAGTGCCTTCTGTGAACCAGCATCATTTAAAAAAAACAATCCCTGATATTCTAAGACTTCACACAAAAAGTTCTGAAATCATGTTCAATGACTTTCTTGTCCTGGGAGGGAAGGGGGGTTGGAGCTGGCGTGTTCCATCAGGCAGGATTTGGGAGCAGGAGTTGTGGGTTTCAGCTCCCAGAGACTCAGGTGAGACTGAACTCAAGTCTTCTGCCTCCCAGGTGAGTGCCATACTTGTGCTGCTCTTCTGTTAAAGGCGGTGGCTCTGGTGCCACCTTTTCCTTCTCAGGAGCTCTTTAACAGTATTTTTGAGTCCTGCTTAGTTCTTTAAAGCTGGCAACCGTAACCACCTTCATCCTCAAGAGCAAGCCTTGGCCTGGGAACAGGCCAAGGGACAGGCCCTGCGTGGTGGTACCCTGTGCCTGCTCTTCACTGGGTGCTAAAACATTTGAAAGTGCCCAACTAACAGATGAGTCCCAGAGGTCACCTATGCACAGGGTTATTATGAACTCGTTGCTGGAAAACTGAGTGGAGATCTCATCAATGCTTATCAATATCTAAAGGGCGGGTGGCAAGAAGATGGGGCCAGACTCTTTCCAGTGGTGCCCAGTGACAGGACAAGGGGCAACGAGCACAAACTGGAACACAGGAAATTCCATCTCAACATGAGGAAAAACTTCTTTCCTTTGAGGGTGGCAGAACACTGGCACAGGCTGCCCAGAGGGAGTCTCTGGAGAAATTCAACCCCCCCTGGACAATGTCCTGTGCAATCTGCTCTGGGTGGCCCTACTTTGGCAGGGGGATTGGACTAGACAATCTCCGAAGGTCCCTTCCAACCCCTGCCAGTCTGTGATTCTGTGAAATACACACCCAGGCTGGACTAACTGAAAATTCAACTTTTGGGGCATTTAAAGTGTCTTGCTAAGGAGACCTGGGCACTTGCCCCACACTAACAGCACAATTTCCATGGATAAGCCCATTAGTGCATGCCTGCAGCTTACATTTGTGATGCAGGAATTTCGTCGCCTACTGCAATGCTGTGTAACTTGCATCGACAAATTATTGTGCACTTGCAGAAACATCTGCGAGAGGATGTCATAGCCGTGATCTAGCATGCAGCCCCAAGACTATTAATTGTCTGTCGTTCAAGTTAACCTTATGTAAGGCTACACTCAATAATTAACTTGTACAATTAGAAGTTGACAGGGCCCACGGAAGCCACGTCCTGCCAATGCCTCCCAGCACACGTGCTGCCTCATTAGCAGTGTCAGCTGGACCACATCCCATCAGACAGTACCTGCACCCTGTTTTTCCGGGCTTGGTGTATCTTGCCCTGTAAAGTGACATCCTCCTGCAGGAGTTAGTGGTGAGCACAGGCACCTAATTACAACAAACCTTGCAGCCTTATCTGAGGAAAATTGGAGGAAAGTTAGCTTGTTCCTAGGAGACATGGGCTCAAGCTGGACAGGCTCTCCATTGCCCTTGTCCGTGCTGGAGAGTGGGGACAAAATCAAGCGAGCAATTTCCTGGAGCTGCCGGGGGAAGCTTTCCAACAGGCTCGAGCATGCACACAGCAAGAGCCTGGCCATGAGGGTGGCACATCTCTGTCCTCTGCCCCCAGCCTCAGCCAGCTGCATGGTTAGCAGAGTCCCTGGACCAGGGATACATCGCATGACACCTGAAGGAGGATACGGGTGATGTCTGCATTGCTGCACCAGTCCATCACCCCATGGGCTCCTCACTCATCACAAGAAGGTGAGGAGGCTCCACTTCTGGTGGTGTCCAGATCTCTCCCTTATCTCTGTGAGAGTGGCCAGAGCTCTCCACTGCAAAAAATGGAGGCCCTTGGGAAAGATTCCCAAATAAATCTGACTGTAACCAGCTTACTCCACCAGCTGAGCATGAAGATGCTTTCCAAATCCTGAGCAAAGGGCAATGTCCTCTTCACAGGAAGATGAAGAAGCTGTTGGAGAGGCAGTAGGGCAACTTTTCGTGGGATGTCTTGAGACACCGGATGGGACAAAATGGACACTAACCTGGCAGTCAGGCTCATGCATAAAGTTACTTTCAAACTGTTGTTAATTGGCACAAAAAGCAACAGGCAGCACTTGTCGTGAGCACGTGAAGGAGTCCAAACCACAGATAAGTTCAAGAAAAAAAGATGGGTGCCTACACAATGGAGAAAAACCCTACTCCAGAGACACATGGTATACCCAGAATTCAGGAATGGCAATATAATACAAAATACGCAAGTAGTGCCCAAAAAGCAGACAGGCACAGGCCTCTTGTGGGATAACGCTCCCTTCTTGTTTAATTGACCTGCACCTTGTTCATGGAAAATGCCTCTGGTCCTTCCTCCTCACCCTCAACCCATCGGGCAGGCACTCTGGGGAGGTCTATGCTCCAGGGTGAACCCCTTTGCTTTAAAAACAGCCTAAAAATGGGCCTTCTGTTTCTGGCACAGTGCTCAAATTGTGAGAAAGTTGGATATTTCCCACCCTGCCCACCTTTTCTAATTAAAAGGTTTCATTAATCTAAGGGCTGGTTAGAGTTCCTTAGGGATCTTTCTTGACTCCAGCACTATTCCGTGTTTTCATTAATGACCCAGATGATGGAAGAAATAGCTGGTTTACTTAATTTCCTAGATAATACTAAGTTTTGAGAGATCATGTGTACATAGAAGGACAGGATTCAAATTCCAAATCTCTCCACAAATTAGGGAAACAAGCAGAAAAAAGCAGCATGCAGTTCTACAAGGAGAATGGTGAGGGTCCAGCTGCTGGCAGGAGGGGCTTGGGGGTGTTCCAGGGAGAAAATGAGCCAACAGGACAAAGTAGCACCAAAAAAAGGGCACATTTCATTCTGGGGCACATTCACAGGCGTATCACTTGTAAAAAAAATACAATTTTCCTCCTGCTCTTCACAGCTAATGTGTCAGCTGGAATATTTTTTTTTCTGTTTTGAGAAATCAAAGGGTCTGTTGAAGGGTGTTCAAAAGAGAGTAACAAGAATCATCATAGACCGGAGAAAACTGGTCCCAACAGGCAAGACTGGAAGTGTTATGCAAGATGGAAGACAAGACAAGGAGGAGAAATAGAAATCTTTGTGAAGGAGGGCAAAGGAAAATTTGTTCCCCACAGCAGATGAGACAAGAAGCCATGGTGTTAAATGGCACCTTTTCAGCTCAGACATTGGGAAAATGCAGCTGTCTGGATGGTAAGGCAGAGACAGAGTGTCCAGCAAGGTCAGAGAATCCATATCACTGAGAACACAATAGGAAAACATCTGTTGGGAACAACCCAAGTGGAGCTGATCTTGCCTGTGACAAGAGGTGGACAAGACCACCATTTAGTATTCCTTCCAACTCTACATTCTATGAAGAAACAGTGCGTTTGAGAGTTAGCGGTGAATTAGAGGAGAACTTATAGTGGACTTATCCTGAGAGTGTGCCTTTTGGACTAAGATGGAACAGAGCATAGAGCATCAATGTCATTAATGTCACAGGTTTTGCAAATGAATGAACATATCCAACACACAAACAAAACCAACACACCCTACAGAGCCCCACATAACCCATCAAGCCTGTGGTAAGGTGTCTCCACACCTCCACTTTGACCAGTTCAGAATGACTGCCTCTCTTCGGAGAGCAGGGCATGATTTAGAGACAGCAAAGAATGTCTTTTTTTACATCTATTCGTAAAAACACTGTTTTCATGAAAATTTTTATTTGTAAACCAGAATGATTTCAGTGGAAAGTACGTAAAACTTAACCAGCTTTTCTAGAAATGTATTTTCTTCACAATCCTGAAATTTTATTCTCATGCACCATTTCTGCATTTCCATATTAGCTTTTGTGGGGTTTTTTACATTGTTTAATGGCACGGTGCATAGCATAATATGCGTATTTAGTTCACCTGGGATTGAGTTTGTGGACCTTGGAGATAGAAGTTTCAAAATAATTCTTATCGACTGCATGCTTTCATAATTGTGAACATTCATTTATAACTCTGCTTTTCTTCTGCAACTCACACAAGAAGAGGAATCCACCGCAGTCTTTCAGTAGGTGGTTGGAGCACAGGAGCTGAGCTCCATCACAGCATGCAAAGTCGGCATCAGTGTGCTACTGCAGTGGATACTTGCCACCTAGCCCTGTACTAATCAGTCATCCTACGCTAATCAGTTCTCATCACCCAAAAAGCTTCCAGTGAGATTTTTTCAGCTATGAAAAGCTCTGCCTCAAAATCTGGAGTGTCTCAGGGGGGCAGAGTTGGCTTTAAGGAGACTGTGATTGTCTCTTTGTTCAAGGCTGATGGAGAGTAACAATGGGCCTAAGGTTTCTTATCTTCATCTCCTGCAAGTGTCCACCACCAGCAGCAGCCGTGCAGTGGCACAAAGAGCATGAAAGGCTGCACTTGCAGATCCAGAAGAGTGGGTGAGGACTGGGGACAACACCCAGCAGAAGTCTGTGCTTCCTGGGAGCAAAATATTAATGCTCCCTTCCAACAAGAGATGGACCCAGGCAGAGAAGCTGTTGATGCCCCATCCCTGGAGGTGTTCAAGGACGGGCTGGATGGGTCTTTCAGCAACCTGGGCTAGTGGAAGGTGCCCCTGCCCATGGCAAGGGGCTTGGAACGAGAGGATCTTCAAGGTCCTTTCCATCCTAAACCATTCTGTGATTCTATGATGTAGACAGGAGCATGAATGTGGGTCAACTCTGTGAGCCATCACACAGCTCTCCTCCAGGAGCGAGCAAGACTGTCCCAGAGCAGGGGCAGTGGGTGACCCGGGGTAACACAAGGTTCATCAGGATGGGGAGATCAGAAACACACGTCAGCAAGGGACTGGTCAAGAGCACAATCCTGACACCTCCGTGCACAGCACTCCTCAGGTCTGCTGTGCACACAGTGCTGTGCCATCTGGCGTGGCCAAGCGGGGAGAAGAGGGTCTGACTCAGCATCACCGGAGACGAAGAGGAGGCGGTTTTCTCAGTGATACACCGTGAGAGGGACCCCGAGTGACAGTTTGTCTGGGGAGGAGGGGGTGGCTGCAGAGAGCACGCACCCCCATGCCATATCTGTCTCATCCCAGGAGATGTGTCATGTCTAATTTGTACATAATGCCAGGGATGATCTGGAAACTGTAAAGTTAAAAAACCAGAAAGATGTTTGTATAATAAATTCCTCTTACGTGGTTTATAAAGTATGGTGACAGGCTTAAGAATAATGCAGTGATCCAAAAAAATGCTTTAAATAGCATAGGTGACATTTCCCAAATGAGCACCGTTTACATGGCAGGAGGAGAGTGTTTATTGCCTAAACCCTGTGTCACGACGTCAGTCATCTGCGTAAATGGCGTGTCCCAGGTGGTACCCATGCAAAGCTAGTGCAGTACCACTGTCATAAGGTCACAAATATCCTTATATAACCAAAACTTCATATGATATGATGCATATTGTACTGGAGAGGTCTCAGTTACAATGTGTAGGGCATTTCTTGAGGACAGGTGAAGGCTTCAGTCCTCCAAGCAGAGAGGAAAAAAAGCAGTGCTACCATATTTTCTTAAAATAAGGAGTGAGACAAGACAGGAAAAATGAGGGATTCCAGAGAACAGGGTCTGTACTCTCTCTGCACAGAAAGGATGCAAATAGCTCTAGGCTGAACGCCGAGTCTTGGTTCTTTTGTGAGATGGTGTTTGGAGTGGGGGTCACTGCTTTGTGATCAGTCCTGTGGCGTGAGTTAGCAACAAAGGCAAGCTGGGTATCATGTGCCTTGCCTTTTTGTCACTCGAATTTGGTAATCAAATGCCCAATCATGCACTTTGCTGCTTGCACTAGAATATCATTTTCCTTAATCTTGTCCAGTAGCAAGGAAGAAGCAAGAAACCCCAAGGAGATTTGTCAGGCGGCGGTCACTGCACTCCCAAGGAGTGGACATTCACATCACCCAGAGTTGGCTCAACCAAGCCCTGGCTGTGCTTCTTCCAAAACATGGCAGGAGACCATCTGGTGACTGCTGGAGAGGAGAAGGTGGTTCTAGCTCAACGCGTGCAGCCTGGGTGAGCAGGGCGTTGTAGGGATGAGCTACAAGTCAGGTTCATGTTGCATCTGACACGGAGACAGCCCAGGCCAGGTGCTGCAGGGCACTCAGCTACACGTGTGGCACGGACCCACCACTGCATGCAGGACCCGAGAGAGCAGGAGTCCCACGGCCGGTCCCGGACCCCGGTGCATGAAACATTTGCCACACAGCATTTTACCCCTCCCCTCCATTCAGAGCCGGTGCTGACTTGCCTCAGCGATATCTTTGGCAGCTTCCAGAGGCCTTTTTTTTTCTTTGCATTTTATTTAAGGATTAGAGGGTTCAGCTTCCAGTGGGGAAACAAATGGGAGCTGTCTCTTTGCATGTGACCTAGGGTCCTAGGCCCCAGGCTGGAGCAGAAGACAAATCAGTGAAGGAAAATGAACATGGCAGAGATGTTACAAGCAGCACTGCACATATTTGGACCGAGTGGAGCTTTGCCTTTTATTGTTGATCGCAGCTGTCAGGACAGCTCAAACCTTCACAAGTTGTTTGCCTGTGCAACACAATAGATATTAAAATGCCCATTACATCTTTTCCTGAAGAAGCAATCTTCTGCACATGGAGACAGTAGAAGGCAATCACAGATCTACGGCACTTAGGAGAAGATATTACCAGAAGTGAAGAGCTGTATGACCAAAATTTCGTGCAGTTAAAGTTGACTAATAGCTTCGAACTTTTTTTTCCTAACGCATGTTATTGCTCACCATATTGCTGCTATTACTTGGGGGAAATTCCTGCTTCTATAAGTTGTTGCTGGGTTGCATTTATTCCACAAAGAGAGATGGCACAGCTCATATATTGTAGATTGGAACCATACAGGGACCATCCCTACGAACAATTAATCAAGCTTCATCTTGCTAGTTGAAGTTTTTCAGCAAGATCTAACAAAGTGAAGCACGAGTGAAAAGCAATGAAGTCCTCCTAGGGAATGCAGCAGAGAGAAAATAAAACATCCTTGTCTCCAGGCTGGCCTCACCCCTTCAGAAGTCTTTGCAACCTTTCTCAAGGGATGCACATCGTCAAGGAAATCTGCCTGGAAGGGAGCGGAGGGTTTTTCTGCTCACTGTACACCACCTGTGAAATGCGAGGATGGCTAAGGGGAACAGCGGGGCAGGCAGGAAGCTGCTGGCTGGTAAATTGTGAGTTATTTGGACAGCAGAAGGGGTGATGCCCATGGTGTTACGCTCCACAATGAGACCAGTCACACCCCACTGCTTTATTCCCTGGTTCTCCAACCTGGCTGCAGCCGGAATGCTCCCTCCCCTCACCACGTCCCTTTGCAGAGCACAAGGACCAGCTCGGAGTGGTGCTGGGGAAGGCTTTATGCCAGGGAAAACACGGTGCTTTCTGTAGGAAATAGCCCAGGAGCCTTCTTCACATAGCAGGTCATTTCAGGTCTCCTGCTGCTGGGTGTCTGCTTGCCTTGGCACTTCTGGTGTCACATGCACAGGTCATAGCACGGCCGTGTCTCCTCTGGCTTCTTGCAGCCACCCAGCAGAGCAAGCATGAAAACTGGCCATGGTGTGCAATCCCCTACACCCCCCCTGACTGTCCTGAGATTGTCCCAGCCGGTACACCAGCAGGAAAGCTGAGGAGCACCCACCCTCTGCAGACCCCCACAACTCCCCCAGAGCTGCAGCCAGGTCTGCCTCCCCACCCACACCTACCTCGAAAGGCCCCATGGCATAGCTTGCACCACTTGTCCCGGCACCCCAGCAGCACCTCTCCAAGTGATGGAGATGGTGGCACTAGAGATGAGGCTGTTGCACGAAGCAGAAGACCTGGCCTCTCCTCCTGTTGTGGTGAGACTGTCCTGGGGCTTTGGGAAGGTCACTGTGACAGACACATCTTTAGGAGATCATAGCCCAGAAGGTACAGCAGGTCTACAGAGACTGGAGACAGGTGCTAGGCTGAGGCTGAAATTTGAAGGCTTCCTTGACTTCACCAAAAGTATAAACAGCTGCTTTCAGTGATGGAAAAAATTATCCCAAGGTGCGACTGGTTTCTGGTGCCCTGAGGCTGTCTATGAAGGGCATGCATCTGGAATATACCAACATCTCTCCTCTCCATGTGGGTATGCTGCCTTCCAGTCCCAAAGGGTTGGACATCCCATTGATGGTCCCATCACACTCACAGCAATTGCTGCTCTTTAAGAAGTGCACTGGAGAACAGGCACAAGTAAAACCATGTGAGACCCACAACCACCAAGCCAGAGTCCTCTAGCTTTTTAGACCTCATCCTTTTCTCAACTACCTCTCTGTGAGGCCAAGTGTTTCCTGACCTTGAAGAGTGAAAAGGACAAGAGGCCGCCTTGCCACCTGACTCTCTGCTCCATCTCCCCCCACAGCTACTTACCCTGTCCCCAAGGCAGGAACCCTTTTGCTCATTGTGGTACTCTGCCCTGGGACCTGGCACGACGGGGTACATGGGGGAAGCTCTGGAGCCAGGGGGTGGGCAGGGGTTACAAGAGCAGCATCCTCCGGACAGGTCCTGGGAGGTGGTAATCGTGAGGGATGGATGCTCTGCAGTTCTCTTTGTCTTTTGTGACTCTTATCGTTTTCCTGTTTAAACAGAAGGAGCAATGAGTAGGAACCATGTGGGGTGGATGTGCTCCCAGTAAGGATGCTCCCTGGCTGCCTATAGCAGAGCAGAAGCAGAGAAGATGGAAGGTCAACAGGTTTCTCAGCCATCTACAGGCATACTCCCCAGCTCCTGTGAGCTACCACGACAGCAACATTTGTGAGTCACAGTCCCTCTCCCAAAAGCTGTTATTGCCTGGAAAGCGGCTGAGTTTTCTCTCAGCTGAGAGCCCAAACTGGACAAGACAGCACATGCCCATGGTGGTGTGGGGAGCTCGTGGGAGCGGGGAAGTCGCTGATTCTCACTGTGACAAGCCACAGCAGATGCCCGTTGCCGAGACATTTCACCTATCCTTCAGAGGTTGTTTGGCTGTTGGTGTTTGTTTGTTTAGAGAGGGTTATGTTTTGTTTTGTTTGGTTTGTAATTCAATATGTTAAAGCAGGCAGAGAAGTGAAAATTGCCAGTACCATCTGCTGGTAGCAGTCAGCAAAACGCGCTGTTAATGATTGATCTTCTCCTCCCCCTCCCCGCACTGGAAGATATCCATGTGTCTGACAGCCCGGAGACAATGCTGTGCTCGGGACATCACAGCTCTGGGGCAAGCAGGAAAGGAAGAGGTGCCGGTTGCCCCAGCTCTTCTTGGACCAATCTGCACTTTGCCTGAGAAATTTAAACCTCCAAGCATCAGGCCAGTCCCACGTCACCCTTTGCTCACCCGGTCACGAAGCAGGCAGAAGGATGTGATCAGGATGACCTGCTGCAGCGCCTGTGGCGCTGCCCATCCTGCGAGGGGACCCCCCAGACCCAGGGGAGCCTTGCCTTCCCAGGGGGAGCGTGGGAACGATGGCCAGGCTGATCCTGCCTGTTTCTGCAGCAGCATCCTCGCCAGGAACGGGTCTAAAGGCCCTTTACAGCAGCACTGCTCCACGGACTCCTATTTATGGAGCTGAGCGCTTCATAGACAGGTGAGGAGAGGTGAAGAGGGAGTTTCCCACCCCCGGCCAGCCCTCTCCCCCAGCCCTGCACAGCACTCCCTAACCGCTCACTGGTCAGGCAGAGAAATAACAGCGTGCGAAGCTGCTTCTTCGTAGTCCAATTAAGCTCTGCGCTAAGCTCTTATCTCCACCTTTTAGGATGAGGAAGCACATGGCTAAGTGATTTACTGGGGAGCAAGCAGGGGCACTAACGAGAGGCGAAGCAGAGGGTCAGTCGCCGAAGCATCAGCTCACGGCTCACCACCACTGGAGATGCTCTGTAGATGAGGGAGTCCTCCCGCGCCCGGCTGTCTGCAAACCCTTCTCCTGCAACACCCGGGGTGAATGCATAACAGGACAGCTCTGCGCTCCGTCTATGCTGAATCGATTGTTGCTGCTTCTCCCCTCTTCTTCCTCCCTTCCCCCAATGCATATTTCCCTCAAAAAAAATACATTTTTGCCATGTGTCGAGAAAAAAATATACAGTGCAATTACACATTTTTATAGCATGCCTTTCATAGCTTATCGCAAAGCTCTGCGCATAAAAAAATGAATTGCATAAATTTTAAAGACATGTAATACATACACAGTTAAAATCATGCAGCAACAGCAATAGAAAACAGGTGTGTGCTTAAAGGGAGATTTAAACCGGGGACGTGAGTTGCACACAGGAGCCGTGGGGGTGAAGTAGTCAGGCAGAGAGGAGCTGCAAGCATATACTGATTATGGGGATGGAGAGAGAGGCTGTAAATCTCAGCAGCAAAACAGCAAAACAGGCACCCAAGAGGAGAGCAGGAGGATAAGGGTAAGTAGCTGGGAATTTGAACCCCTGCAGGAACAATGCTCTGCAGAAACTGAGTCTCCAGAGACTGAACTGGACAGGGAAGAGCTCAGAGCTCAAAGTAGAATTTTCTGCTGAAGCTCTACCCCACAGGGATGCAAGTTTAACTGGTGCCCTTGTGCGCCTCTAAAACCTCAGGGACAGATGTATACTGCTACGTACAATGCCGGCCCTCCAACTGTTCAAAGATTTCTGATCACCTGTATCTTGGTGTGATGGAGGCTGGGAGGATTTGCAGGGCAGTATCTGTAGCTGAATTTGTGCTCTAGGAAAGCAGCCAGACCAGGTTGTTGGGGCTTCTCAAAGAAGCATCTATCCAGTTCACTGGAGCTCAACACAGGGATGGAAAGAAGAAGCTGGCCCGTAGTTTAGCCCAGATGTGCAGTGTGTCCAAGTAGACCTATGCTCAGGCAAAGGCTTGTGCTGTGTACTAAGGCACGCATGAGAAGACAATGTGGGCTCTTCACCGTGATCGACCCCATACAAACTTGCAGCAGGGATGTGCCCAGCCTCCCTGCCTTTGGATGGGCTGCCTGCCCCAGCAGCAAGTTCAGTGGACAGAGAAGTTGGCCTTGGTGTCCATCCAGGAAGGAACCCAATACCACCTGCAACACAAATCACTGGAATTTGCGGGGATCTGCCCTCTGCAGTGCAAACACCCACTGCCTCGATGGAGCAGTGGGCAGCCCTCTGCACACTCTGAGCTTGGCCATCAGCAGAAGTAGTCGGAAAGGCACGCTAGTGTGACCTGAGGCCTGTCCTGCCCGGCCCCAGGCTGCAGCATCCCCTTCATCAGGGAAAGGTGGGGAAGGTCTGGCAAAATCAAGCCTTCCCCTCTCCAACTCCCAGCATCCTAAATGGAGGGTATCTCCTGCTGCAGCTCAGCAGAGAGGCAAAATACAAAGATAAAAATTACAAAACACAAAGATAAAAATACAAAGACCCCTCATTCTGGCCCAGAAGCCAGGGTCATGGATAGACCACCGAGTTGATGCATGGTGGAAACATTGTCCCACACCAGCAGTCTTCCCCTTTCAAATATCAATGCTTTCTTTCTATGTCTCAAAGTTCAGCTCCCATGGTGCTCACCGCCCCATCCGCACAGCACAAGTAATGGAAATTATGGTCTGCCCTCTGTTCTTATCCAGGCCAAGATGATAACACAGGGATGCTCAGAGGCATCCCATCAGCAGAGACATCAGTGTCACCTGAGTGGAGCAGAAGTTGAAGGAGGCTGAGAGGACTGACGCATGTCCAGAAACCATACCACACTTTAAAATGTAAATTTTCTCAGCCCTGCCTCCACACCTTCACACCAGTGGTGTCCCCCAGCTGCTCCACACACCAGCATTTCCAGATGTCCATGCCCCAGCGTGTGTCACCACACCAGCATGCCTGAGACAGGACCCTGGGACAGCCCCAGCCACCACCCACACAGCACACAGGGCTGCCACATGAAAAGGGCTGGCCAGAAGACTCTGCAAACCCCAAAGCTGCAGTCTGGAAATCACTTCAAAAAGCTGAGGCAACCCATGGAAACTTTTTGAGAGTCAAAAAAATAGAAAAACAAAGAACTGAAAAACAGCCAGTTTCCAAATAGGAACCCCAGAGGGTATTCTTCAAAAAGCTGCCTCTGAAGCAACGGAGAGATTCAGATCTAAGATGCTCACGTATTTTAAAATGTTTCTTTCCAACATAGCTGTCCTGGTAAGCCTGCATGATGAGCTCCACCCTGGACCCAAGATACGCCATTATTACGGGATTTTTTTCTAATCATTATCATTAATTTGTTAAAACCGTTATGACACATGTTGGTTTCAAGCCAGCACTTTTCTAATGAAAGCTGTTTTGGCAGGAAGTTCTTGACTGGTTTATGCACCCCGGGAATCCCGGCCACTAAGAAAGCCATTAAAATGAATGTGAGCGTTCATGGGGATACTTGACAATTGTCACAAGTTCCGCAGGATGGCCCACGGCATCCCAGCAGCCTGCTCCCCGCAGGTCCCCAGGAATCCCGTCACGGCACACCGCCACACTGGCAGACACCCAATAATCCTGTCTTTGCAGCACGCTCCCTGCATTTCTGATTCTACTAGGTAAGATCTGTCTGTGCTCCCAAATGCAGACTGGCCCTAAGGAGGATTAAAGAGCTGAAGATCCGCAGCAGTGCCCACCTGCCCGTGCCGATGGCAGAAGACAGTGGTTTGGAGTAGAGAAGGTTCCTGCACCACTAACCTGCATCAGGAAATAATAGGAAATGTTGGCAAATCAAGAAAACTCAGCACAAGTAAGTAGAACGGGGTTGAAGTGAGACCTCCCCATGCCTTGCAGGTGGTCCCTCCACCAATCTACTCTCTGCCCAACATGGTGCTCCTCTGCGTGGTAACCAACGCCACACGGTCCCTTGTTTCTTTTCATGACTCTTCCCAGAAGCCCCCCAGGCTCTGTGTAGCTGCAATCTCTCCGCTAACCTTGCTCTTTCTTGCTCTCTTCTCTCTGCTTCATCTCTGTCCCGTGGCTCCCAAGCTCTGCTCCCTGGAGGCTCTACCCTTGCCTGTAAGGAGCAGCTAGCGCAGTCAAAAAAGTCCCTTCTTGTTGGTACCCCAGCCATCACTTTGGAAAGCAATAGGACATGCAGGTGTAGAAAACTGCAGACAGGCAGAAAAAACAGACACCATCGATCACAGAAGTGTTTACTCACTCTCAAGAGCTCAGATAAGAAAATTTATTTCCTGGCTTTCCGAGTGGGGGCTTCAGTCAGTGCTATTTAAGCTCTTGGTGAGAACCTCTAGAAATCAATCTATGCCCCTTCCTACCAGCCAGATGGGTCACAAGCCAACTTGCCTCAGCCTCAGCACCTCCCACATCTTTTGACTCATCTCCCCACCACCCCCTTCTCATTCCTACCACATCACGTGTGATGTCCTCCAGACTTGCTCCCTGTCCCTCATCAGCTACTGCAGTGACCAAGCTCCTCTTCCCCTCTCTCCCTTCTCTCCCCACTGATTGTTCCCCTGTGCTTCTGGCAGCTCCTCATGGTTCTCTCAAAGCTCAGCACTGGGACCTTCTCCTCCCTTTGCCCTCTCTCCAGCCATTTCAGCTATTCACCCGGGGACATTTCTCACATCCGGCCTAGCCTCATCGGCACTGTCCTGCTAATGAGACCCCTCAGTGACAGGGCTGTCCCCATGGTGTGGTATGGAGGTCCCAGGGAGCAGCCTTGCCTCCTAGGACAGAACAAACCCTGTACAAATACTCAGGACATAGTCCATGTCTACTGAGATCCCCCTCAGCTCTCCTGTCCCAGTCTAAAGCTCTGCTGGGGCTTGACACTGAGGACAGGACGCATTGCCAACAGGTCTCACCTGGGACGTGGCAGTTCAGGGACATACCTGCACCCTCTGCTCCTCCGCTTTGCCTGGAGCAGGTGGACCAACAGCTCCCTGAGGGGCAGCTTGGGATGTATGGGCAGGTGACTCATGACAGCATCTGGCTCATGGCCATGTGTCTCTGTGGATGCCTGTGATGGTTGTTTGTGGCAATCCGAAGCAGGACAATCCGCACAGTGCACCCCAGCCTGGGCTGCAGCTGGGATTCAGGGAAGCTTTGAGGAGATACCAAACACTGCAGGAGTTAAGCTCTGCAGTGGACTTCACTCCGTACCACTTTGCTCAGTGTAACTAAAGCCCATTCTGATAGAGCTGTTGGAGATCCAGGCACTTTTTAAGACCATTTTAAGCTCATGTTCTTCTGGTTTACCGCAAACTCAGCCTCTCCATCGCAGCAAGAGAGGAGGTGAACACCTCAAGCCCTGCCGTAGCTAGCTGGCCAGCAGGACAGCAAAGCAGCGTAGACAGCAAAGTCTCTGCCCATCCTGTACTTTGCATCTAGAGGCAAAGCAGGGAAGGATGCATCGCTGGCCCACAGCAGTGAATTTACCAACACTTCAGTTTTCTAAAGCTCTTTTCAAATGGTTTCCTTGATTATTTTAATCCAGCAATCGATTTATTCCTAAGTCCCACTCACCCCTCAAAGTCATTGTCTGCAATGCACACACTTTCAATGTCCCTGAGCCAACTCTGGCCTCGCAGTGCTCCCTCTCGGTGGCCTGAACCCACGGCAAAGTCCTTGAGAGCAGTCTGCAGCATCTTTGATGCCCACTGGTCCCAGCGTTACAGAGCAGCATGAAGCCACGGCTTAGACACCTCTCGGGGATGAACTGCAAGACCCTAGATTAAAACACAGCGTATGGGAGAGCAACCTCAACTCAGCCTCTGCGTTGGCCAGGGGCCCACAGCTCGGGGTGGGACTCAAACCTGCTGCCGTATGCGTGGGGGCCCAAGCAAACACCCACGGAGCTGCACTGATTCACCGAGCCCTCCTCTTCTGCTGCTCACGGTCTGGATTTGATTTCATTCCCCCCATGAGAAACGCGGGGGTGGGCAGGGGGCCTACACTGCAAACGAAAGCTCTCTACACGAGGGCCTCCCAACTGTGCATTTCACTCTGTTGCCGTGTTTCTGAGATCTCCACCCTCAGGCAGGGTCTGTCTCTGGCGGCAGGCACGGGTAAGGGAGCGGTGCTCGGGTGAGCACGGATGGCGAGTGGGCTGTCACAGTGGGCACGTGTGTCACCTTGTCGCTGTGCTTTCAGTGGGAGCGTGCAGCGCCGAGGAGGCTCTGCAGTGGGTGAATTTCACCTGCTGATGCCACCTCATTGCCTTGCTAAATTGCTGCTGTCTCTTTCACCCACCAGCACTGCTCTTGGAATCGTCAGCCCTTCAATTATACAATGTTTAAAGAGAGAAAAAACAGCCACAGAGCATAAAACCAAGGCAATGTAACCACAGAACACCGTTATTCACAAATTCAGTAACCTTCAAATGTAGCCAAAGGTTGCAGCTCCACTAAAGCAGGGACAACTTCTCCACACCACACCAGTGTGCAGAAGCTTTGAACGCCTTGGCACCAAATCTGCAAGCCCACTTGCAGAAGCAGTTCATCACTCTAATGAAGACAGGTGTCACGGGAACACTTAACCAACCCACAAGAAAGTGCAAGTCTGTGCCAAGGTGTGCACAGGGACATATGTGGAGAAGCTCATGACCTTTGCCCGGTAAGGGGAAGGTCCCCTTTTCCTGCAAAAGATTCACTCTGCATGGTGTATGCCAATGGCTCGTGGTCCGGTGATGTCCACATGGGTACTGGGGGTTCTCTGCAGCAAACAGTTAAATCTGAATAACTTCCCACACTTGTGGAGATGGTTTCCATGCTTCATTCAGCACTCCCTGCCTGCAGCAGACATCTGACAGCTGCAGCTGGCCATTTCCAAAACAGGATCCTGGCGATTTGGGGGAAAAATGAAAAGCTTGAAAAGCCAATTTTTGCTCCAGTTTCTCATCCTGAGGTAAGTATTGATGTTTAGCTCTAGGGTTTGGGGTGTCTCCTCAGCAGGACAGGGGCTGCAGCCTCTCACCCTCCCAGCCTCCCTTTGTCCTGACCTGACACCTTGCACACGTGAAGGACACCAGCAGGAGCAGGACACAGAGTCTCCTTAGAGATGCTGCTCACCTAGAGAAGATGTGAAGCACTGTGCTTACACTTAATGAAGACTACAGGTTATACACATCTCCTTCCCAATTCACAAGCAAGACAAGGACTTCTTATCCCATGTTTTCAGTACAATTGTTCTCAGATGTGCCTTCACAATGCCTGCAACAGTGGAGGGAGTTGCTCTGAGCATGGGGTGAGGCAGGTTCCTCCTTCCCCTCACACCACCAGCATAGTTGTCCAGGTTCCCCACACCGATTTTCTCCAGCTTCTTGCTGCAGCCTGGTTATAGATCCCATCCCTCCACCTTGACTGTCCAACTTAGGGAGGAAGGACATTGCTGGGAGCACCGGGCCAGCAGTTCAAGCACCAGCAATGCACCCTTATCCCAGATTGTTACAGGAGCACTGCTACTCTGTACTGATGAGCAGCACCATACACGTATCGATGTTCTTCCTGTGGTTCCCAGATTTGTATCTTCAGAAACAGAGCGTCACATTTAGTTGCTATCAGGTTGGTTCAAAGCATTCCAGGATACCAGGGTTTTGGGGAGCAATCCTCCACTGAGGAGGTGAGGGGAGAGCAGGCACTGGCAATGCTGAATATCATTTTGCCGCGTCCTTTGAGAGCTGCCTTGTGCTGCTGCGGTGCTGCCATCCCAGCTCAAGGGCAGATGCAGCCTTGGTCAGTGCCTGTCTTTGACATCCCAATCACTGCGTCCTCCACGTAACACCAATGGCCAGGATGCTATACCTGGCCCATGACCCACTGCCTGGTGCCTCAGGAGGATGCTCTTTCAAATGTTAGCCTGTGATATTTTAGAGAGCATGGAGTAGTAATGTCTGTCTCCAATCTCCATCTATTAGCAGCATTTAACTAATTCCAGCTTTACAAAGGCATTCTGTCTGCTAGCAAGGTCAATACATCTTCTCTTCTAGGCAAGCAGCCTGGCCAATTATCTGTTATTATTGTTTAATTCTACCCTGGAAATCATTACAGATTTGGAAAGCTGTGTTTCTTCTCCCTGTACCATGTAGCTGGCCCTGAAAATAGTTGCAGTCCTGCAAGATACCAGCCCTGTTTCTGCCATGCGATACAGCACATCCTGAATAAACTGTGCGAAAGATAAGATTATTCTCCCTTCAATTCACACGTGTTTGTCGAAGCCTGAAGCTAAGCTAGCCTATCCGGCTCCCGTGGAAAGTTTCTTCCAGAATGAGCTGAGTGTACTCTAGCAGGTCCATCTCCCTGCTTTGACTTCCAGGACACCTGGACAGCCTGCTCAGGTGGAGATGTCTAGATGGACAGAGCTACATTTGAACAACTAATCCCACCCAATGTTTTATTTATGCATCGAAGGCTCTGGTACCTTCCTGGAAGACATCCAGGCAAGGCTCACTTGAGATTCAAGCACCATGACCTTGTTGCTTCCATACGTGCTGGCTACCTGAGCTTCCATTACCATCACTGGGGGGCTGGTGTTCACAGGCAGATCTCCAGCAGCATGTCAAGTGCTCTGGGGGTACCACTGGGCTTCCAGCTGTGTGCCCAGAAGGATCTGGGTCTCCCACAGGTTCGCAGACTGCATGTGCAGGTGCCATGCAGATGCCCCAGATTCACAGCTGGCACCAAATGGAGACTTGGATCTGCAGGGGATGTGATGGGGCCTCGGACAGCCACCGCACATGGAGGCCCTGACAGAGAGACACCTTTATTTCGAGTTTCATTTGGGAACCACATCCCACCACTAGCGTCCCACCTCAAGAGCCAGACCCAATGTAAGGCCAAAGTCCTCCATTTGCTAAAACGCAAATGGTGTCTCATCCATCCTCTGCAATAAACACAGCCCCTCCCTCTGAGTGTCAACGTAACAGGGATTCCTCGACAGGGCACCTGTGTCACTGTCGCTTTAAAGCACAGGGGAGCAAGGATTTCTTCTGTACATGTTTATTTTACAACCAAGGCTCGCTGGTGTTTCAGCTCTGTGAGTAGCTTCTGGTAATCCTGCTGTGAAATGAGAGACCCTGCAGGCCATGTACGAAACCCTTCACTTGTGAAGAAACACAACACTCACTTCTTGTTTCCTCTAACCTAATTAAACAGTTTCATAGGTGCTACTGCATTCTCAGTGGGCTTCATCTTTTTATCTGCAGTGGTGAAGATAAGTTTGGCTTTTACTCTGATGAGCACATTAGCTCTGCTTTTACCCCAATTTGTTGCCCTAGCTGAAGGATTTGTGCCTGGACTGAGAATCATTTGTAGCGTGGGGCTATTGCATATGTGAAGCACAGAGTCTTTGAGTGTTTCCCATGCTGTGCCTTTTTGCTTGACCACTCATTTAATTTGCTGTGCAGACCACATAATGTGGTTTCAGCTCTCCAGCACCGGCAGTGGCGTGTCACAGATACAGCAATTTCATGTGCATTCTCAGAAGTTAGCCCAACTCAGTCAATAACTCTTGTTTTGTCTTGCATACCGTGCAGTAAAAAATCCTTTAAGGAATCATTCAAACTCTCCCCAAAATCATAGTGATTTTCTAATTCAGCTATCTGATTTTGGTTCAAGTCACCTTTGACAGCGAAACACATCGCAGTCATTCACAGATGGGGAAAGGGGATTCTTTGCATTTCAGCAAATGGTTTGTTTGAAGGTTTGGTAGAAGCTATGAGACTGCATGCTTAGCTTCAAACGTTATTCCCCTATGACACTCTCTAAAAGACTGTGTTTCTTCTCAGTTACAGTTTAATCTTTCTGCAGCGCGGTGTGCTGGTGTCTCAGTACGAGCAGCCCGGTTCCCTCCTGAATGAGCAAACAAGTCCATTTTCTCCAGGCACTTTAATCCTTCCAGTCCTAACTGGATCGCTGAATTTAGCATGCACACACACACACACACACACCCCTTTTGCCCATGGAGATGGAGGTGAGAATAATCAGAGACTGAACCGTTTGGGGAAAGCTTCTGGAGGCCGGCCGGCCTCCCTGGCCACCACCGGGCCCTTTGAAGTGCCACTCTCATTAGCAAGGCCAGACACCGGCGTGCCGAGGCTGAGGTCTGGCCACAGAAATGGCAACGTACCGACATGGTCAGCATGGCTTTGGGCAGGTGAATAGCAGCCAGCACCTGCCAAATCCATGAAAGCTGAGAGGCCATGCAGGATGGGCAGGCAAGACCATTTTCAGCCTGAGCTGAGCTCACTGTGGATTGAGCTTGACGGGCACCTTAAGGCCCTTGGGCACCTACAGCGCTTGTCCTAGGGTTCCTCATAGGAAGAGCTCCCACAAATGCAATATTTCAGGCCAGCAGATCACAATGTCTCTCCTCTCAGGTCTTTTTGCACTGGTCCAGCTGGCTGACCTCAACACTGCTGAGCCCCATACTTCACAAGTTGCTCTTCCAGATCTTCATATCCACCCTCTGCACAGTGATGTGTCCAAAAAAAAGCCAGCAAAGGTGAATATTTCTGTGAGTACAGAGGAATGTAGCATGGTTATCCACCTTGAAAAGCAGATGGGTCAGTGCTGTATGAGCTGCTGATCCATGTTGTCTGGACACAAGCATCTCAAGAAAAGGGGGTCTGGAAGTGGGACCATGCTGTGCCTCTCCAGGGACAAGCTGGAGTGCCGGCCTGGGCTGCATGGGACTCACGACTGCCTTGCCTGTCCCTCACAAATGGCTTTTGAATACCAAGAGCAGAGGTACCTGGGAGGCTCAGGCAGCTGTTTTACCAGACTGTGTTGTCTTTGCATTGACAGGGAAAATATGTCAGAGCAGTTGTCTGGGAGTTTGGAAGGTGAACATGAAGCCTTTTCTAAACAAGCAGAGAAGCAGAGTTTCAGGCTGCTTGGACGACAAGGAAAGGGACAGACGGCTGCTTGCCTGTCTCCGGGGACCCCTTCAACTGGGGAAGAGCAGGCTCTGTGCAAAGCACAGGGTGGGAGGGCTGCTGCTATTACGTGTGTGATCGATGCTCCCAGAGCACATCCCCAGCCCCGCAGAGCTCCTGTCTGCGGGCACACAGCTGACAGTGCAGAGGGGTAACCAGCTCTCAAATTCCCTTCTGGTTCCTTCCTAAAACCCCGAGTCCTGGCATCACAAACTGCCACAGATGCCAAGTGTTTTTAGTGCCTGGGAAATAAAAATGGGAAACGCACCATGCCAAGCTCCATCATGAGATGGAAGTGGAGCAACTTGGGTTAAATCTTAGTGTTTTAAGACATTATTTTAGCTCTCACTCATAGCTGGAGCCCAGGTGCTGGATAGCCAGGTTGCTAACTCAGCTCCTGCAGGTGCCTCCAGCACTTGCACCCACATCTGACCAAGGCTGGATATCCCCAAGTCTAGAAAGAGCACAGTGAATGATCCTGGGAAAAGCAGAAGCCAAGGCAGAGCTGGGAAAATTTCCCCACAACATGGGCATGGGACCAAGTTGTCTCCACGATAGTAGATTTGGGATCCCAGGGGTCACAAGGGCAGCCAGGACTGTGCCCCTGCGCACTATCACATGGACCCTGGCAGCATCTTTCTGCCTTTGCCTTGTGGTCTTGACCTTATTGCTGGTCCATCTGCTCTCCGCAGGACCATGGCCCCAGACCCCTCTGCCTCCACGTCAGCTCAGCCTCTGCTTGGTCAGCAGCAAGTGGCTGGGGCATTCAAGGTATACTCTGGCTGGGGACAGCTGCTGCTGCTGTCTTGTTAGGTTTGTGGTGTGACATGGGACCTCTGAGAGGCAGAAGAAAAGCAACGTGAAACCAGTTCCCACGTCTCTGGCTTGGGATGTTTTTTTCTTACCTCTATGGTCAAGGATGAAAATTGCCCATCATGCCAGTCATGTTCTGCTCTCTAAGAGCCATGGTTGGAGGATACACTCCAGACCAGAAGAGTGTGCCTTAGAGTGAGGAAGAAGGAGTGGACTGGTTTGAATTGAGGGGACTGGTGGAAGAGGTGCACAAAAGGATGAAGCCATTCTCAAGGGGGATTAGGAAGTGTCTAAAGTCAGAGAAGGGATAAGAGGAGGGTGGTGAGGAATAGGGCAAGAAAGGCTGTGGCTTTTTCTACTGTTTTTAATTACAGAGTCATGTTCTGTTCTCATTCAGGCTCTGTGCAGGTTGACTTCCTCTGGGGACTGTGTAACAAAGCAGTGTCCTTCATTCCCTGGTAAAACTGGAAAAGCTCTATTGAACAAAGTGAGGGATTGCATGAGAAGAAAGCGCACTCTCATGAGGGTTCCTTCCTACCCTTGCATTTCCTCCAGAATTTAGAGGTGAGCTTAATTATGCCTTTCTCCTTTCCAGGATCCCCAGTGGGAGCTCCTTAGGGTCAGGTTTGCAGAAGTGCTGAGCACTCAAAACAGAAGCCAACAGGAGCTATGCTTTGAACAGCTGATACGGAAAGAAATGCTAAGTCCACAGAAAATCAAGCATCAGGTCCTGCTGCGTGGGATGGTATGAAAGCGTCCAAACTCAGACTCTCTCTCATACTGTTGCTCATCTTTCTGCCTCAGTTCTCAAGGGAGAAAGTGCAAGGTCATTACATAGGTGTTTTGTGGAAATAAATTCGTTAGCACTTGAGAAGCGTTCATAGACCCCAATGAAAACACCAGAGAAACACCCAAGAGGAAATGAATAATTGTGTAGTCAACAGAGGGTTTGGATGGTGTGCAGCAAATAAAGCCTGCGGCGCACACTGAATGGGGAGGATTAAGAGAAATATTGAATGACTACCCAGGCATGGAATGAGTTAGGGATTCTGTGGAAAAACTAGTAGATGGTCATGTAATTAAAGACTGCATTGTAATGATCCCGCTCAAGAGGCTGGAGCTGAGGATACCCTTAATTTTGGCGCTTTCAACATTTGAAGCACTCGGCTTTGAGCATCAGTGTACTTTCAGAGTAGATTTTTAAATTTAATTCCACAAGTAGAGAGGAAGAAAACCTTAATGCTTAGGCCATAGGGAGCTGACTGCCTCTGATATCTTGCAGAGGTAAACATGGTATCTAGCAGTTACCCTTATATAAGAAAGCAAAGCAGAGGAGGGAAGATACATCAGCAGTGAATTCCAGCTATGGAAAGCTGAGAGTTGCTGATGGCTCCTAAATTCGCTTGAAAGAGATTGTTTAGCTTCAAGAGATGTTCAATGTTCAAGCATTTTGTGGCCAGAAAACATGCACATCTATAAATGAGAGCATTTCATTGCAAATATGAAATTTGTCATGGTTTTGCCATGTATTTGCAATTTTGTATGTGAAAAGAGTTGCATTTTTGGTGTACATTGTGAGTGTAAAAGCGTGAAATTGCAGTGGGATGCAAATTATTAGACACAAAAGCAAGGCTTATGTCCATCAGCAAGGGAGACAAGGGAGAACAGCTCCCAGGAATGGGGGAGGGAGATGGGTGCACAGGGGTAAGGGGATCTGCAGAGCTGACAAAACAAACAGACAGGGAAAAATGTCTGAAAAGAAGCAAGACATGAACAATCCTGGGATATGAGCTGAATGTAATAAAAAGTGGCCCAATTTAATTCAGTTCCTCATTTTGGAAATGCTGGAATATTTTGCTTGGATATGTATTACCTCTGTATTTTGAAAGAATTTTTTTACTTCATATGGTGCCAAGAAAAAAGTTTCAGAGCTAAACTCCCCCATATTGTATAAGAAATGTGTATACAATAGCTGGAGTGGAACTGAGGTACCACTGACATGAGAGACAAGAACTGCTCCGTGCTCGAGGCACGAAGCACTGAGTAACACCAGGGCCAGGCTGTCCTGTGCCCTCACTGCTCCACTGTCCACGGGCTGATGAGTGCTGTAGGATGAGCTCCAGGAGAAGAAGGTTTCTCTGCTCTCCTGGATCACTCAGAGACGAGGAGACCTTAAGAGGGGAATGAAGGTGCAGAGGGAGCCTGCTCCCCTCTAGCAGGGACCTGGAGGAGCTGAGTCCAGCCCTGTGACTCTGCCAAACCCCAGGCACGTCCCCACCAGTTGCGGTGGTGCTCGCTGCACGGGGATGTGCAAAGATCAGGGCGCAGGCAGCCGAGGCCATCGCTGCCAGAGCAGGCAGCACAGCTCCCCAGGCTCCCTTACCCTCCAAAAAGTCTGCGGCAATGCAGACTCTGACAGGTTTTGTTCATTAAACCCGCATTACCATTCTCTGAGGAACCTGACCTTTATTCCTCAAATCAAATGTCAAGGATGTTTAGCAAGAGACCAACCTCACTGAGCTGCAGGGAGTTACTGCTCCATGCGAGGTGGCAGGACAAGTGCTGGAGGACACGGGCCCCAGTCTCCGTGGGGCGCACAGTCTGGCTCGCTGGTCCCCCATGCAATGCCCATCAGCCACCACGACCTGTGTCTGCAGGGACAGGGCTTGCTCCAAAGGGAGAAGGGTGGGCACAGCTATCCCTGAAGAGCTGAAAGGGTGACAGGATGCCCTGGAAGATCCAGGCACAACCACACGGTCGATATGGTCATCCCCCCCACCATGCCCCTGTTAAATGCTCCCTGTGTTTTAATTTGAACCCTATTGCAATGGGAGCTGGCGGTGGTCTTGGAAGAAGCCACATCTCTGAAGGTGTGCTGGGACAGGGGCTGTTTCAGCAGACCTGGGTAAGCAGCTGCCAGGGGAATGAAACCAGGAGGCACAGACACCACACACCACCAGGCAGAAAAGCACTGGAGAAGGTCAGGAGATCCCTGACAGCTCACATCCTTGCCCTGCTCCCTGCACAAACCTGGATGTCTTCCCTGCAGCACTGTCCCTCTGAGAAGGTGACATTCCCTTTAGGCTTTTGGCTGAAAATTCCCACATTTTTATTTCTCTCATGGAAAGCCCAAAGTTTCCAAACCCAGCAGATGCCTCCACAGAGAGCGTCCAGAGTTACCAGCTTTATTTTCTGTTGAAATGCTATTTTACAGGAAATTTTTGGCCTGAGCACCAAGATGACAGCTCTTTTTTGAGGTGGATTCTCTCCTTTCTGAGAATGGCAACACCACCACGGCGGGGATAGGGTTAGGGTAGCCGTGCCACGGGAGACTGAACAGGAGCCACAGCTGGTGTCTCTCCTTGGGTTGTTTGCTCTGTACCCCAGCGCACCCCCTGGACCTCTTTGCTGGCTTTCTGCAGGCTCTGCAGGCTCCTGCCCCGGGGCTTGGCCCCAGGCTGCATCTGACACTCAGCGGAGATCAGTCATCCTGACTTCCCCTTGCTCATAAGGAAACAAGTTTGAAAACTCAGTGAAATGGAGAATTAATCCTTCGTCTTCCAGAAGCAGAGGGCATCACCCTGAAAGTCTTCTGGAGGCTCTTTCCCCCCTTGTCACCTTTACGTCTGCTCTTGCCTGCAGGTGGGCAAGGTGGAGCTGTCACCCACAGCATAGGGACTGCTCTCCATGAGTCGCCATGAGATAGCGAAATGAAACCATAGCCCGGCTGCTGTTCTTACGCAGTCAGGTCTAGAAGGTCATGGGATGATTAAGCACTTTCAGTACTCCTTATGTGACATATAGGGACTAGAGCAGCAGAAAGCAGCCAGGTTTCGAGCCCTGCCTCCATCCAGCACCCGTCATGCTCCTCCTCCCAGCGCTGCCTGCCCATGGGATGCCTCACCCTCTGGATCCACACTCTTCAAATCGCATTCTTTTTATGTAAGGTTTATATATTTACAGCTTTAACTCCAAGCTGAACAAAGTTTTTTCTATAGGAGCATACTTGTCAGTCCATCTGTCATAGTAACAATTCCCCATCTCCTGGCTGTCACCGAGCCTCAATAAGCTGTGCACTTGCAGATTTATGTGTTGGTAATAACAAAGTAACATGGCGCAGACTGCAAAATGCCATTTCCTGCAGAAAAGCACAACGTGACCCATTCCATCTCCCTCCCTCTTGGTGACATTTATAGACTGGCTTTCTCCACCTTGTTTAGGCAGAAAGAGTCAAGTCCACATCCCAGAAAAGTCACTGAGAGGCTCTCTGATGTGTCGAGATTTGCACCAAGTCCTGCATAAGCCTTTGCATTTGTTCGCTCTCTTCCTCCCTCAGACTGACGTGCCAGCAGTGCATCCCAGGAGTGAACACCAGCAGCATCCTGGGCTGTACTAACAGGAGCATGGCCAGCAAATCGTCAGAAGTGGCTATTGCTTTGTACTCTGTACTTATTAGACCACATCTAGAATACTGTGTCCAGTTTTAGGCCCTTCAGTAATGGATATTGATGAACTGGAGGGAGTTCAGTAGAGGGTCACCAAGATTGTCATGGGTCTCAAGCACTTGCCCTGGCGAGGAGAGGGCACGGAAATGGGGTTTGTTTGTCCCTGGAGAAGGGAAGGCTTTGGGCACATATCCTAGCAGTTTGCCAGTGCCTTTGAGAAGGTCATCAGGAAGACAGAGACAGGCATTTCACAGTAGTGCATGGTGGAAAAACAAGAGACAGTGGACATAAATTGAAACAGGAGAGGTTCAGAATGGATATAAGGAAAGTTTTCTCCCAATTAGGACAGTCAAGCAAAAAAAAAAAAGGCTGCCCAGAGACGCTGTAGCATCTGTTCTTGGAGGTTTTCAACACCTGGCTGGAGAAAGTCCTGAGCAACTTGGTCTGATCTCACTGCTGATATTGGAAGGTAGCTGCAGCGTAGCTGCACCGCAGATCTCCTGAGGTCGCTTCCAAACTGGGTTATTCTATGATTCCATGATCATAATTAGTGAGCACCACTTTCTGGGGTCACTGCGAGTGTCAGGCAGACACTCCATCTAAGCCTAACTAGCTGGATGGTGGGATCAACATGGGCCTGTAGAAGTCAGGCACGTGCCAAGGGCTTCTTCTGTTTCCACAGATTGAAAACAGATGGCTGCCACAAGCTGCTTCTTCTGTGTGCATCCAAGATGGCTGTTGTACAGCAGTGAAGAAAACACATGAAAATGTGACCAAGGCAACACACGTGATTCAGGCATGACAGCATCTTCACATCAAAAGAGACCAGTGTGTGACCCTCGTAAAAGTGCAAACTGTAAGTAGCGGCACTGACAGAGGTACTAATCCAGTCCTGCTGCTGTTCTGCAGAGCAACCCCAGCGTCCAAAGCAAAATGGACTGCAAGTTCCTTGGAGACGTACACTGAAGATGTCATCATGCTGGTTATGGTGCTGTGCAGAACCGGTACAGCTCAGGATGCAGGGCGAGGTAAAGACTGAGGCATCACCAGCTGATCAAATCACAGCTTGAGAGACAATAAATATGGTTCCTGAGAACCATAACAAATACAGTTCCCTGCGTATGATATATTCAGGGCTCTTTTCCAGGATGTGCGCTGTATGCATGCAACATTGCAGGATTTGGCTGCAGAGGTTTGGGCCGTCAGCGTGGACGGATCTGATGGGAACAGTTTCACTGAACTGAACAGAAGATGTTATTAGTGAGCCAAGGGGCTCTGGAGACTCCCGAAGGAAGGCAGGATGGCCTCCAGGCACAGGGAATACTTTTCCAAGATGATGGATTAGGCCATAACCCCCCTCAATCACGGAGTGCATGTTGAGTGCCGGCTGTCCATTTTACAGGCTGATAGGGACTACTGATTTCTTTGTGTCCGTGTAAACACGTGTACATACACACACGCGCAGTTCCCCGTGTGCCTACGAGTGCGCTTGGCTGCACATGGTGCATGTGGCTGTTGGCATCTCAAGGTGGGTGGTGTGCAGGCTCTGTGCACAACAGGGCTGTGGGACCCATCTGAGAACTACTTGTCTTGTAACCATGGCTAAACACGCTGCAGCAAAAGAGGCAAAAGAAGCCCGGCTTCTTTCTTTCTTGCAACCTCACAGTGAGCAACCCGGTCTAGTGGGAGGTGTTCCTGCCCACGGCAGGGGTGTTGGAACGAGGTGATCTTTAAGGTCCCTTCTGACCTAAACCATTCTGTGAGTCTATGATATGAGGAGAGATGGGATCCCAAAGGAAGATTACAGTTTAATAGGGAGCTGCTAGGCAGGAGTCACCTCTTTCAAGCACATCTAATTCTGAGAGAGCTCATGGCTGGGTGATTGCAAGAATGTAGTTGCAGCAATAAAAAACATCCCGCAGTTCCCTGCACTATTGCAGGTTCACATGGAAATGATCACTTTCCCCAGTGAGATGCGCCAGAATGAGACCTAAATTCCAACAGTTCCAGTTCACTGCTGCCCAGACACCGGTGTTGGGGAAGCACAGCAGACAGGAAAAGAGCACCGGGATGAACTGGACTGAGAGGACATCCCGCACTGCAGACATGCCCAGATGGTGCTTTGTTACCCAGCAGGGAGCTCTCACACGGCATGGTTTATGTGACTGGAGCACGGCTGGAAGCTCAGGCTTTGCTGGTTGGAATCCAAAGCTTCCCAGGCTGCCTCTGCTTTCTGCTTGCGAGCTCCTGTCATGTGGCAGGTCCTTCTGATTGATGATCGAGGCATTTTGGTTTTCTTTGCAGAAAATGCAGCTGGGATTTTGATTTGTTTGCTGTGCATTGAGAAGACTCTCGGTCTTGGCACTAGTCAACAAGCTATGAGGCAGGATTTGCCAAACACGCACCCTTAGACTGGACACTCATTAGTGCTTCCTCAGCAGAGCTGAGGAGGTCTGGTTCCTCTCCAGTGCTAGCAGGAGAAACCGAACAGCAGACAGGGCAGGAACTCAGCTCCAGAGCAGCTCAGCAGCAGGCCTTCATCATACTTGGTTATGTAAAAACATAATAAGGCAAAATACGGTTTCCCACTGGCACCCTCCAACCCTTGATACTGTGACACAAGTCTGATTAAAGCATTTTCACTCAAACAGGTTTGAAACAAACTTGGGTTTGGGATATCTCTTTTTAAGCTAAACAGTGCTGGTTTGTTTTTCCATATATGTGTCTGTCTGCTGAGGAAAATGTACGTTTTCTGTCAAAAATCACAAGCCAAACATCTCCACACTGATATGCTTCCACACTGCATCTTCAGGGCTGCAGCTGGGTCCTTCCTCTTACATCTAGAAGACTCCCCAATGACTTCAATCTCCCTCCTCACTGTGTGAGGGAATATATTACATCTCAATGGCCACAGCCAAGCAGGGACACTAGCGATGAAAGGAGACCAAGGCCGTGAGGCAACACAAAGGACAGCCCTCAGTTTGTACTCCTCTAAGATTTCTGTGGTGTAAATGGCTGAGGATATGGACCTCGTGTGTGATCAGAGCCCCAGAGAGTGCCCCTTCACTGCTGTTTCCAGACGAGACATGAGATTCCCCACAGAGCAGAGCTCAGATGAGTGATGGGAGCACAACCCTGTGGATCCCCTGCCAATGCCTGCACTTCCAGATTTGATGGGACAGGCACTCCAGGAGAAAGAGCCAAAGAAAAGCAGAGGCTGAGCTAACACCGTGGATCAGGAGTAACTGCAGCATTGACTGCTGCTGATCCCCAAAAAGGCTGAAGCTGGAACAGTGGTTAACAGAAAGGAAAAAAGAATCACCTCAGCTCTTTGGCTGATTTCCCAATAGCTCCTGTAGATGCATGCTCGGTTTTAGAGCATTAGAGGAAGTGGTAGTGGCTGTGCACTCTTCAGATAAAGTCTGTCTTGATAAAGAAGTGAACAAATACCGTTATCTAGGGAATCAATCTCTACTTCACATGTTCTGCAAATACAATCTTTTCCTGTCCCTTGGCCAACCAAGTTTCACCATCCCTTGTCATGCATGGCTCATCATTTCTTCTCAGCACCTTAAGCGAAAGGTCTGTAGCAGAAGAGTGTGGTTGTTCCCTGTGGCAAGACCTGTTGGAGCCAATGCCTTGTAGGGCTGAGCTGAGATGTCTGGGAGTGGGTAACCTTCCAGTGTGGATCTGTTGGTGGTGGTAGGATCAACAGATCGTGGCTGTAACCATTTCCTTTTCCAGTAGGAAGATAGAGGTTGCCAAGGACCACAATTCTGGATCACTCAGCAGGGGTAACAAATGTCAAATGTGACAAGGGTAGTGGCATTAAACACTTGGTAGGTCCAGCAGAGCTCTGAGTCAAGGTCCCAGCCCAGCTCAAGTCCCCAGATCTGTAGGGTCACAGCCAGGAAGTTCAGTCTGTGTTACAGAGGGCAAGATCTTCATCCAAATCTTGTCTTCCACTCACCTCTTCTTTCCAGGAAACAGTCACAAGAGGGGAGGAATTGGCCACTTCTCAAGACAAGTTAAATCCTCACTTTTAAAAAATTGCGCCTTACTTCTAGCCTAACTTTCTATAATTCTTGCTTCACAACCCTGGACACTAAATTAGGCCTTTTTCTGTGCAACTGAAGAGCCCTCTACTGTCAGAAATCTCCCTCCCATGCAGATAGTTACAAACCTCTATCAGGTCACCGCCTAATGCCCTTCTTGATAAAGAAAACAGACTAAACTTGTTCAGGGCTTTGCTATAAGGCAGGGTTTTGGGAAACATCGCTTTTTAGTAAGTATGCTTTGCTGTTGGTGGTGACCCCTCAGACAAAATTTGAGATGCTGATCACATATGATCATTAAAAATCCCGTCAGTTATCTTCCAAGGTGCAGGGTTGTTGACCTCAAAAATCTCATCCCAACTCCAGTGAGGGAGATCCCTTTCATTTTATGTAGCTTTTTCCTGAATTTTCATAAATGGATACATTCATTCCTGTTGTGCAATTCCCTGTTGATTCCCTGAAATCTTTACACTCTAAAACCCCACTGACGTGTCCTTATGGATACTTGTTCAGGCAAGTAACCCATTGTGGGCAATGTCCCACGTGGGCCACGGCAGCTTTCTGTATCCATAAACAGCATCAGAGACCCATAAGCAGGAGTGAGTGGGAGTCTGCTGGGCTGAAAAGCCAAGGGTCTGTCTGACTAGGCACTGTCTCGAGTCCCTCCTTCATTTTGGAAAAGAGGAGTTGTGGAAGCTATCCCCATCCCTCGCCCAGTGTGCAAAAACCATGCAAGGGGGAAGGGACCTGTATTTGCATTCTTCTGTTGACCATGTTGTTTGGCAAGCAGGCCAACCTTCATCTTCCTCTTCTTCCTGCTCCTCCTTGCTGCTCGGCCTCTCTTGGTGATGACAGACATCAGACAACGAAGAGGACAGAAGGAACTACTCTGATATGACCTTCCGACCCGAGAGCAGACTAACCACCCAGTAATGTGACAGCCAATCAATAGGCCTGATTAATTAACTCCTAATAAGTTAATCTGAGCACTGAGGCAGAGAGAAGGCCTCCTGGTGAAAGCAGCCCTCTGACGCCTTGCAGGCAGGGGAAGGAAATCAATTGCCTGCCTGCCCCATTTATCACAGCAAAACAAAGAGTTTCATTGAATAACAGTGCTGGATGGATGAAATGTCACCGTGTCATTAGATGGAGAGGTGTGTGGGCCTGCACTCACGCTGCTGAAGGGTCCTGGAGCACCTCTCCCCTGTGTGGAGGATGAAGCGATACATAAAGGGAAAGATGCAAAAAATCACACCGAAAAGAAACTTTGAGTAACCGTTCAGGAGAGCCTCTTTCCATAAGGCACTCCAGGAACCTGAATGTGGTCAGTACTCAATGCCCCTCCTCACTCCTGTTAGACCTGTAATTTCTGAAATTGGACAAGGGGATTACTGCAAACAGATTGCTTCGTCTGCTGTCTGAGAGGAAAGCTTAAAGATCCAGAAGCAGCTCAACTTTCTGAGAAGTTCTGGCAGACAAGATCTCTCAGAGATGCAGAGCTCATTGGAGGTGTTTCGTCAGGAAAAACTGTGGTTTCTCTGCTGCCGATTCCCTGGCGTGAGCAAGCACTGAGCAAGTAGGACACGGTGAGTGTGAGGAAATGATGCCCATGGATCTGATTTCATGTTACCATTGTCATGTCCTGGGACTCACTGGAGACCTACTACCACCCTGCACAACCCATGTGCCCTCTCCATCTTTGGTGTGAGGAGAGTGGATTGACTTTTCTTATGAATGGGTCCATCTTATGCCCTGTATGTACGTCTAGAGGGCCTGGACATATGTCGGCCAGGTTCCATTCAGCTTTGCCAGGTGACACCCAGGATTTAGGGCTCGTGGAAACCTGTGTCCTCTTTGCACTGCTCAGTTCTCTCCTCCCAGAGCTGAGCTCCCATTTCCACTTCATTACCCAACACAGCTCAATGGGATACTTCTAGCAATTTTTGACAGTGCACTGGGGGGCACCGAAGGTGTTAGAGCCCCTGACTGCACCCCTGCCTCCTCACCAGCACGGCCCCTGCTCTGCTGCAGACAGCAGCAGGACATGAAGTAGGAGGAATCTCCACGACCTCTAAGCATATTGCTCTCCCTTGCAGGATGAAAGCACATTTTCCCCTGCTGTCACTGACCTTTCTTTCTTGATTCCAATATTTCCTTCTTCTTCCTGCCCTTTCTTCTCCAGCTCTCTGCTTGGCTTCTCTGCACTCCCTACTGCATCCTCCCCAGGAGCCATCCTGCCTGATTTTGACTCAGGTGCTTCTTCTGTCAAGCTCAGACTCTAGTGTCCCCCACCAGGGACACAACAGACACCTGGCAGCCTGCTTGCCCTCCCACACCTCTTAGTTTGATTCACAATCCTGGCTTGACCAGAGAAGCTGGTCAATCGTCTTTACCCCGACCTTTGTTCATGACTCTGGTGCTGCCCCCTCCTCTTTGAGCACCACCATCGTTGCTCGGTCCTATTCCCTCCCCTGCCAGAGTGTGACTCTGGGCTCATCAATAAGTTGATGTGGCTTCAACAAGCTGCTCCATTTTGGCCGAGTTATCCAGATATGTGCTTCATAGTTAATACATGGCCAATCACTTTCCTTCCTCCTTCTTCTGCAGAGCCTTCTTCCAGGTCTGCCCTCTGCCAGCTCTCTTCTACTCGTTTGATTGCTCCCACAGCATTTCCTTCAGAGGATCTTTTACATTCCCTTGTAAAGTGCCTAATGGCTCTACTCCCGGTTCCTTCTTTTCTCCCTCTGCACATCATCTGCAACCACACACACAGTGGACTCACATACCCAGCTCTGAGCAGCTTCTTTTTCATCTTCAGCAGAAGTTTTATCTTGTGTCTTTAATGTCTCTCAATGGATAACGAGGCATCACTCAAGCTGAATATCACCTTCAAACTCAACTTAAAACTGTTCTTCTCCATGACACCTGCCTGGGTAGAATGGACTGCCCCAGGAGGTACCTGTTTCTCCCACTCCTCATACAGAGATTAAACTAGACAGCTCCTTTTCAGAGGGCTGGGGTTCAGGGAGATGAATCCCAACCCCCATATGCACACAGAGAGTTAATGTGCCATGACTAACGCACTGTAAATTCATAGCCTGGCACCTTGCATGCCAGCTTCCCTGAGCAGATCTTTGACAAAATCTAATGTTTTGTGATTGCCATGTCAAGTGTGGGCTTTAGAGTACTGTATAAGTTCTGAAATCGGTCTGCTGAACGCTGCAGCATCTGGGCTGAGAATGTGCTTTTACAAACAGCATTGTTTGATTTAGCTGTTACAACAATAATCTGTTAGTAATTCACTTTTTCTGTGAGTTGGTGAATGGCTGGTAGATTTGCCAGACCCCTTCAGGCATGTTTTTGTTGTTAACATTCAAAGTAATTAACTATGTGCACTATGTCTCAGGTTGCTAGTTGAATTAACTTTTTTTTTTTTACTTACATAACTTGCACTTCTTAATCAGGATTGTCACAGATAGCAACCAAGGCATGTACAGAGAGGCTTTGTGGTTGAATAATCATTCAAATTAAACTGCTTTGTAAATATCAGGATGTTTAAAAAAAAAAAAATAATGTTTGAATACCCAGATTCTTGTGCAGACTATCAAGCATCTATAAACAAGAGTGAACCATATTCAGAGCTTTGTCTTGTAAATTTATGCAGGAACAAATTTTTTTCCTGTTTTATGTAAATCCAGCATGCCTGACTGCTTGCAGAGAACATCTGTGCGGGTGGTGAGCCCCTGGCGCAGGTTGCCCAGAGAAGCTGTGGCTGCCCCATCCCTAGAGGTGTTCAAGGCCAGGTTAGACAGGGCTTGGAGAAACCTGGTCTGGTGGGAGGTGTCCCTGCCCAGGGCCAGGGAGGGTGGAACTAGGTGGTCTTTAAGGTCCAACCCAAACCATTCTATGATTTTATGATTCTATGATCTGTGAAGGAGTCTTGAAGATGGCCTCATCAGAAGCTCCCTTTCAAAGTGAATAACTATCCAGGCAAGACCTTACCCATTATTCACTCCGTTTTCCACATTCCATCCGAGGGAAAGGCACAGAAAAGTCTTCAACAAGCCATCTAAGAGGGCTGGAGATCCCTTGGATCCTTCTCTCCAAGTTGGTGACTCTGCAGCATCTCCATGTGCGTTCAGGCACAAAGACCAAATGCTGCTTGTTCAGTGCTTTTGATTTGTTACTCCGCCTTCCTCATGTTTTCATTGTCTTTTATTTCAACTTTTAGCAAGACAAAATATCTTCATGACACACTTAGTTACCCTCTGTTCAGCACCAACAGTATGAACGCTGGTCACCAGTCCAACAAATAAAAACCAGATATGATGCCAATGACTTCGGTGCTGTCATTTGAGAGAAAGAAGGCACACCAGTCACACATTTACAACCTAGCTGGGCTGGCCAGTGCGCGCTGTGTTTGTGAGGCTACAGGAGGTGGTGTGAGCGTGCTGTGCCCCTGGCTAAGCCAGTCACGCGCTTTGTGCACAGCTGCATAAGGAGAAGTCACACCAGAGTGAGCAGATTACGGGGACGTGCCATCCCGGCAGTGTGATAACTGATATTACATGCATAAAAGCTGTTCCTTTAGCCCTTAAACAACAGGCTGGAAAACATAAAAAGTAGTTCAGATTCTGGACTGGTGTCTTCATGCATCTAATAGGGCGCCATACACTTTTCCTTCATTAAAATGTCTCAGGGATAGATTAAGTGTCCACACAGTGTTTTCTGGTCTCCGAGTACCTGCTCTAGAAATAATTTTTGGCCAGTTATCTTCGTGTTTCATTAGCACATTAATCTAAACATAATGGGTGGTTTGTCTGCAGAGTCTGCACATCATAAACACTTGATGACCAAAACCAAGACCCTTCTGCTTTAACTGTGTCAAATATGATCGTTTCACTACTTATTTTGCTATTAAAGAAAGTGGCAACACATGTAGATCAAATGAGCCACCATCAAGAAGCCCAGTATCACCATTAATGATGTCAGGGAACATCTGCTCAAAGGACACTTAACCTTCAGGAGAGGCCATTTCGTGCTCCATGTTGCATACAATCATGCTCACACTCGCCAGGCGCGGAGATCTTGGTGGCTGCTGTGTAATGTGCAGGCAGGTTTCCAAACACTTCCCTGTCTCAGCTCTGTTTAGCTGTTCCTGCTACCTCATCCACAGGCTGAATCCTCCTGGGTCCTGAGAAGGGTGGTTCAAGCTCCCCAAACCAAGGTGGCATGATGAGGACCACCAAACATACCGGTTACTCTTATTTCTCCTTGAAGTTTTTAGGGCCTAAATATGTGACTGAACCATCTGACATGTCTGAGACATGTGTGAGGATCCACTTTGAGCATTTGGATGCAGAAGCAAAGGCAATTCCCAGGAAGCAATTAATCTCACTGAGAAATGTTGTGTTGTGCATAGGGAACGGTTTGACTAAAGTCTTTGGTTCATTAGAAATTTAAGAAAGAACTGTAATTTTTCCAAGTACTTCTTGATTTCCATCTCCTTCATATCCATATGTGCATGAAGCATTTGAGAATAAACATCGCAATAACTTTCTTTCTCTTTCCAGCTTTTGGAGAAAAAGTTTGGTTAGTTTGTAATTTTATGCATACGTGCGCCTCTTTGCTCCTGCACTTCTCCACAGGTCCATGCACGTTTTTGTTTGCACACAGAAATAATATATTGAGGGAAAATACAGCTCAAGAATTGAACTTCGTAGTTGGTTTTGAAGAGGGCCAAGCCTGTAGCCACGCTTCTCCACTGGGGTAGGGAGGTACACAGCCTGTGGCCAGACTCTGATCTCTCTCTCTCACTGCATAATCACAGCAGAGGTAGCAACTGTCATCCTCATCCCACTGTGTATTTTAACGTTTGCTTTTCTTTTTCTTACAGTGTCCCACAGAGGCAATTAAATGGAGCGGGGAATTAAGCAGAGCTCGCAGCATGTCTGCATTTCCATGGGGGCATTCTTAATGATGGTTTCCCGACTGAGGTTTTTGCTGGGTCTGGGCTCATTGCTGCCTTTGGTGGAGACTCCTCCGTATGTCCTTGGCAAGGCGCAGTCTTGTCCTATCCTACTGTTCAGTGGACCAGTACTAACTACTGCCGGTGTGTCACATTTTCTCCGAGATGCTTTGCAAGCCCCAGAGCTGTGGGTATATACGGACCAGTGTTATGGAGAGAGGCTGAATGGAAATTTGTGAGTTACTGCCAGGTACAGGACTGTGGCTTCAGGGTAAGCAGAACTTGCAGCCTGCATTCAAGGGCAAGGTGGGCTGAAATATTTGGCACATATCTCCATTATGCAGAAGTCAGAAAGTTGCCCATTCTTGTCTGGTTGTCTTCAGCAGTACTGCTGCTTGCTAGGCTCAGGGCTCAAGGCTGGGCAGACCTGCTTGCTCCCTCAGCCCCATCCCTTGGTGGCCAGCCCCCTCTCTGTACTCCTTTCGCTACCTCAAGCACAGCATTTACTTCAAGATGAGCCTTGAGAGGTTGATGCTCAACAGCCACACCAACATGCACAAGCTCCAAGGGTCCCCTGACAGCAGTGCTTTTGCAGCATCACCCTCCTTCCCCCAGCCGTGGTGTCTTGTCGTAGCCTAGCAATTCTTTTTGGCTCCTGATGAGGCACACCAGCCACACTGATGAGCCCAAATACGCCATTCCCAGTCACTTCTACTTGAACCTGTGCTAAATATTCCAATCCACTTTAATTGAGACTAATGGACCTGTAAGTGCAGGTCTGTTAGCAATATGTCACAGTATGCCTGCCATATGTTTCATATTGCCATCCTGAGGGGCCTCTTCTCGCCCACTTATCACAGCTCTGACCAGACACACTTTGCTGAAACAACCAGCCTCCGCATGGAGGCTACGGTGTGAGACAGACAAGCCATGGGGTTGGTAGTTGTATTTCCAGCCAGATCTGGGGGTCTGGAAGGGTGCAGTGCTGGTGCACAGGTAGCATAGACCTTGCCAAGGTCTCTAGTCTTCCCTTTCTTATCATGGGCAGGGCAAAGGAAGCCAGTCACCGGGATGGGGGAATGAGGGATGGTTTGTTGGTTCTGTGGACTGTAAATTCTCAGGTTAATTTTTCCTCCACAGGAAAAAATCTAAGTTTCTCCAGAATGCTTCATTCTTCCCCAAATCTTTTTTTCCCAAATCTGAACAAGTTTGGCCTAGTGTTTTTTCCAATGGAAATGTTTACTGCTGGGGTAGGGGCTCCCAAACATCAGCCTCCCTCTTCCCACAGCACACACCGGCCACTTCAGACTGCCCCTGTCCCTGTGCTGGTGAGACACACAAGTCCTAGCACAGCACAGCCGCTGTGGCTGCAGGACAGGTACAAGGTTGAACCTTTGTAGCCATCAGTGCCACCATGCTTCAGAAGCTGAGTATATCCAAGTGAAGTTTCAGGCTCCCAGACTATCTTTTCCTCTCTCTTCCCCAGTTGTCTTTTGCCTTTTAATTTTTGCAGTTCTTATTTCTTTACTGTAAGCAGAGAGTCACTCCTTGCCCCTGTGGATCTCAGCAGCCTTGACTGCTGTTGACTCCAAATTCCTCGGACCACCACGTGCACTGAGCCAGACACAGCCCATGAGACTGCTGCAGCTGTATCCGCCTGGATTCTGGCTAATGCAGCTCCAACGAAACCATGATAACACACAAGGACTGGTTTTACTCCGTTCTTGGGATAGCTCCAGCTCTATAGCCTGATGGAGAAGCATCTAAGCTGAGGGACAGAAAAGTTGTCCCCATGGTACAACAGCACCATTTCCCTGATGTAACCTGGTGCATGCTGGAGAGGAGGACACATGGGAGCACAGAAAGTGAAAATTTCAGTCTGTTGGCAGGAAAATGAAGGCGTCAATGGGCAGTCCTGGAACTGGTGAGTTTGCATTTTGATTGATTTGTTTCTCTCAAAAATTTAGGCATTCCACAAAGCAAAAAGAAAATAGTACCCTTTCAGCAACAGACCAAAATCTGGGCCAACCCGTGCCTCAATGTGCCCCAAGGGAGCGTCCTCCTTTGCTCAAGGCAGGGATGCAGCCTTCAATAAAAAAATCACAGCTTGGAAAGGAAAGCGGAGGAGACGAGGTGTTCAAGAAGTGGTATGTGCAGCCTGGACCGTCAGCCCAGGCTTCCCTCCTCTGCAGCAGGTTTGAAGACATCAGGCCCCTGAAGAGAGCACCATAGCAATAGACCCACCTCGCTGCAGAGCTCTTTCACACTTCATTTTGCTCAGGCAAGATGTTCTACTCCTTGAATGCCACCAGATAGTTCATTCCTCGAAAGATGCTAATTACTGCTGATTGGTTTATTAGCCTGCTGCCAAGAATCCGTAATTTTCCTAGGAAAGGCAATGCCAGCCAGATGCTTCTTGATCTGAGACCTGCAGGGCTTAACTCTTCATGCTCTGCAGTGTGTGAACGCTGCTTAGAGCCAGAGCTGGCTCTGTGGCATCACTGGCAGCAGGTTACACCTGCAAATCATCAGCACCTAAATTTAGGGTATCAAAGACAACTCTGGTGACTTCTCCAAAGAGCAATGTTCAGCTCTAATTTGCTTGCTTTTTTTTTTTCTCAAGGATGTGCACATCCAAAATTGAGTGCTGTGCAACCACTTCTTTTATGAAAGACCTGTGAGTACCTACATTCACCAGCTGCATTCCCAGAAACACACTTGCCACTGCATTCTGCTTTCCAAGGTGGGCTGCAGCTCCACAGGGGGAGCATGGGAGCACTGGCATGACCAGTGCTGGTGTCTGATGAGTGATGGTCCCCAGGCTATCTCCAGACCTTTCCCTTTGCTCCTTCCTCTGGGCCAAGGGAACCCCTGGATGGAAAGGACCATGAAGAAATCTGCCAGGAGCCCTGTCCTGCCCAATCTGTACTCTTCAACAGCTATATCCCTGCTCCCCATGCCTTCCTTGCCATCTTCCCTCTCTCCTTCTCAAAGACAGTGGATACTCCTCTTCTCCTTTTCTATCACTGCCCACTCTCTCTGTATGTCCCAGCTTTCTTCCTTGAGCCATGCATCCCTCTCATCAGACTCCTTTAGGTCTATCAACCTCCTGCTACATAGACTCACCAGCTCTATGCTCTGCCCAACCTCTGTGTCTCAGCCCCACCAGCCAGGCCACTGCTTTCCAGGCTCAGAGATGGGGCAGTGAAAAGGTGGGTAGAAGTTCTTGGATTTGCTGGGGTATACAGTCACCAAGAGTGCAATATGTCGAGCAACAGCTCCTGTCCTGCCTACCCGGCCAGATAAAGCCAGCTGAAAGACTACAGCAGGTACTCTTACTTCATTAAGGACACTTGCAGGGCTTGTTCTCAAGTCCTGAATCTCCATGGTGTCTCCTCTGAGGTGTCACACAGGAGGACCAGAGAGGCAGTGTGGGAGTAAGGTGGACTGGCTGCAACACCACCACCCTTCCTGAAGTCTAGGACTCCCGTTTCCCAGCTTGATCCATTTCATCTCATTCTGGTTGAACAGTGGAAATCTTGCTTCCCAGTGGGGAAAAGCTACTTCTCAGGAGCATTCAGATGGTGTCAGTGATTTTCTACTGCTTAAGGCAATGTCATTCAGATATTCAGGGTGACACCCAAGACATCAAACTCACCTGCCACCTGGCAAACATCAATTGGCATAGGGCGTCTTGGCACATCAAAGGCCAAGGTTTAAGCTTGTGCTGACACACGGTGACCAAGCAGCTGAGGACCAACAGCTTCCGTTGCCTGAGGCTTCCCAAGAGCTCATCCCCTGCAGGCGGTAATGCCATGGCTTTGAAACCTGTGCTTTTGCTTAATTTTTTTGATAGCAGCATACAACCTCCCCTTGCTCTCTCTACAGTACAAAACACGTTTGGCTTTGATTTGATAATGTGCTGTTTATCCATTCTGGATCATGTGCATCTTCATAGCCACGACACTGCCAATTAACTCGGTTTCCAGCATGACCCTCACTCCTTCCACGCTTTCCAAGATGCAGTACCCCACCGTGTAATTGCAACCTGCATTCTTTGTTTCTAGACAGTGACCTTGCATCCAGCTGTATTATACTGCATCTTGTTTGATTGCATTTGCTGTGCCAGGCAAGGCAGATTGATTGTGGACTATTTACTTCAGCCATTCACTCTTCATTATTCACAGTGTGAGATTCATCCCACAAATGAGGGAACTGGCTAGAACTGCTCTTTATTGGTTTTGTTCCCTGATCATGTTCTGAGGCTTTTATAAACAGGAGGGGGGAAATCACAGGTATTTCAAAATAGCCACACAAACATATCCTGCATCAATTTGTTTTAGTGAAGACATGATTTCTGGACCTGATTCAAAAATTAGGCTGGAAAAACGCCCATGATCTCCCTTTCTCTTTTCTCCCCTCTTTCATAGCTGATGACAATTTCTTATTGAAAACAAATACCTACATCTGAAAAATCTCCAACCACGCTAATGCTCATTTGGGTGTTTTGAAGATTTCTCTGTTTTTAGTGAAAAGCAGATCCAGAGTGCTCTGATCCCTTTTGGAGGTGTCACAGCCCCTTCCTTTCCCTCTGCCAACACAGTGGTAACAACTGAGCCACGTCGAGTCTTACAGCTCCTTCTGTTTCTGTCGTCTACATTAGCTTCGTGTTTCTTGGCCTGGTCTTACAACACAGGGAATTTCCAAATGCTTTCCCCTTCAAGAATATGATACATCAGGGACTGATTCACATCCAAGAGCAAATATGAGGAGGTACATTCAGCCCTCAGCTGGCCAAGGACTGGAAATGATTGGGCTATTTAAGTAATTTCTAGGAAATGAGCTGGGAGGGTAGTGTTCAATCAGTGGCGGTTGCAAACCCATTAAATGTCTGTGCTGGTTGGATCCAGGCAATGGTGCTGCGAACTGCACAAACATGAGGAACGGATATTCTCTCTCCCAAGGAGCTTACAGTCAAATTGACTTAATATTCGCTCTGTGAAATTCTATCCAAAAAGCCCTTTCCTTCTCAGAAAAGCCACTTTTAGAAGTGATGTGTCTGAGCGGTTTGGTTTAAATCCCCAGCACCCTTAGATGCCTTTGCAGTCATCAGCCACTACTGTTCTTCACTTAAATCATGCTGAGCACAACCCAGAAATGCCAGAGCAATGGATTGTAAAGTTGGATTTGCACATCCGTAGCTCAGAACCCCGGTGGGACTGGAATTTATATGGATAATGAGAATATCCAATTAGCAGAGTAACACTAACATGTTTTGGAGAGGACATTACTAAACCTCCTACAGCAGGGATGAGCCAGTTTCTAACTATTGGAGACTGGAGTGGGATTTGCTTGGGAGGAGGAGCCCTAGAGATGCTCTGCAGGTTTCCTCTGCCAGGACAAGGGGCCACTGCTGCCAGACAGCAGACAGGCTTTCCTCTGGCCTGGCCACCCCCAAGGAACACACTCAACCTCACATGAAGTGTGTCTGCCAGGGTGTGGAGCCCACCCTGGCACCAGGTGCCCCATTAGAAAGAGCATAAGGCCAGTCGAAATAAAATGATGCTACCACAGCTGGTAAAGTTGGTGCTGGCCAGCCCCTGGGTGTCTGGAAGAGAGAGGAGCAGGCCGCTGTTGTCTCACGTGAAAGATATTTTTAGGCCAGGCTGGAGGCCAGGTGTCCTGAAGCATCTGGTCTCCTCTGCGTGCTGAGCCTGGCTGTGGGTGTTTTCACCCGTGGAGAACCCTGGCAGGCACAGGCTCAGGCTGTCCCTGAATTTTGGGCAATGCTGCCATCTACGCTGTCAGGCCTGTGGGTGCAGAGCCCCTCATACCACTGCTGGGGACCTGCTGGAGACATGAGCATAGGGTGTCTCACCAAGCCCCCCAAAACATTGTGCATCAAGAGACCCCCTCCATCCCAGCAGCACCTCCTTTCACCTGGAGAGCAGTGACAGCAAGAATGTCCTCAGCAAGGACTTGTCCCTCCTTAGTGCAACATCTGATTGACCCTGCAATGAAACGTGAGCAAGGAGATGCATGGGATGTCCTGGCCAAGCACTGCATCTCCAAGGAGGATGATTTCCCGGTCCCCGCATCACACCACATTGCTTGGGGTCACAACAAAGTCAGTCTCCTGAAGGAGTACTGACAGAGGTGGAAGGGGACAAGTCTTGTTCTCGTTTCCTGCAGCATGTGGTATAGCACTGTGCCCTGGCACCGAAACCTGGAAGAAAGGCATCTTGGGGCTCTTGGGACAACAGTGTCCTCCCCCGTGGCTGCGCCAATACTGACTCAACCGGCCTGGCCCCATACTCTTCCTGTGTCAGCCCATGTCCTTGATCTTTCCATGTCCCCAAACGCAGACAGGAGGGTGTTTTTCAGGTGTGCCTAACACCGGTGTCAGAGATGGACTTTTTTTGTGTGTCATGTTCTCTGCAGCACTGCAAACAGCAGCCATGCTTAGCAAATAGATTAACACCATTGTTTACTCATGAAACATTTATGATAAATTTCAGTTGTGTTAAAAAAAGGACAAACAGTAAACTAAACATGAACAACGACTTAGATTAAGTGTTAGAGGAGTCTTTCTTTCTACAAATGCACAGAATTCAAATCACCAGGAAAGAGCAGTACATCTTTGTATCTGCTGAATTAGCACAAACTCCGGGAGCTCCACAGATGTCTTCCTGCATGTTAAGAGGAGTGACTGCTGGAAATGGCTTTGGTGATCAGGGTGATCCCTGTGACCTTCGTGTCCTCCTGGCAATATTGCAAAAAGTGACTGGTGACAGAAAGGTCTTTCCATGGCTGTGTTGGTCTGGTTGTTAATACACAGATTGATGTCAGCACATACTTTTTCCCAGCAGCCTCAGAGGATGGTTGCAGCTTCAGTAGTTTAACAAGTGTTTTGAAGCACTTGTCTAAATAAGCTGAGAAGTTCTGCTTTCCACTCATGGTGCCTGCAGCCATGTTGAGTGACAATCTGGACAGTAAAGGATGGACTTACAAGGAAACAGCCCTCTTCCCTAAGCAATTTGGGTCATGCTAAATGTAATTGCAAACCCATTTCCTCTTGCTCTGGGACTCACCACATAGACACTTTGGGGTCAGAACTGAAAGTTCCTGGGGGAGAAACCACTTCAGATTAAAAGGAAGAAATTTCATTTGTGGATAGAGGAAACATTTGGTGTAACCAAAGGCAAAATATTTCCTTTCCTTCCAAGGTCTTACTGAAACGTCCATCACACCATAGCAGAGATAAGGGCCATGCAACCCAGCACAGCTTCTGTCCTCTGCAGCTGTGGGTGAGGGACACTTGTCCTCCAGCCAAAGGAACGTGACTCCTGTTCCCAGGAGAGGGTCTAATCCATCCTGTCTTTGAAACAGTGGATCTCAGAGCTTGGAAAAGAAAAGTGGTTCTCAACATATTTGCATTTCTGTAGCATCTCCCTCTTACTGGAGGATCTGATTTACATGCTTGTTCTTTCCCCATTATGGGGCTCAACACTCAGACACTCAAAGCAACATTTAAATGATTCTCCAACACTGGAGAATCCCCAGCACCCTTGTGATACAGTTTCGGATGGGGCAGTGGACATTCAGAAACAATTGCAGCTGCTCCAATCTGAAATGTCCATCATCCCTGTTAGTCCTCAAGGCAGGAAATTCATGGCTTTTGGGAGAAATTACCCTGTGTCTGGCTGATGAAGTTTCTGCCTGGGCAGTCAGACAGGAGGGAAGAGCAAGTGTAAGAATAACCTGAATAGTTACGGATGAGCCCTGGGGCATGCACAGGGAAGAGCAAAGTGAAGACGATGATGCTGGCAGGAGCGCTCCCTGCCTCCTATAAGACCTTCAGCGCTACAAGAGGTTCATCCAGCAAACTGCAGAGGTGTGGGTGCTCTGCCTCTGAGAGAAAGAGCTGCAGGAGCATTCATCAGGCTTTGGGCAGAGCTTTTATGAAAGCTCATTTTGTTCAGTGTAAGGCATTTGTGTAACTTATAAACTTTTATTGAACCTTTGTCAATAAAAACCTTAATGAACATCAAATAGTGAAAATAATAAAAATCTTAATTGAAGACAGCAATATGAGCTTTACAGTGAAACATAAACCCCAGCAAAAAGCAATGCACATTTTATAGGATCACAGCAAAGATAGGTATATGCCTCTGAAAGTACTGAGTGCCCATATGGTCATGCTGCTCTGCTCCCAGGAGTGTAGATGCTGGGTTTCTAACTGCTGATCTTATTCTGGGGTTTAAGTGAGGATGGGAGAAGTCATTGCTTGTACGTGCAGGTTTGATGGTGGAGCTGCTGCTGTGAAGTAGGAAGAGAAATGCCAGAGGCTGGAAATCTGGGTGTATTGAGTGCACGAGGGGTTAACAGCTTGGGGAGTCTAATCTAAAGTGTCTTGAAATCTCCATGGATTGTGAAATGTCTCACTTTGGAAGATAAAACTCATGAAACCATGAGGTAGCTGAAAGCTGAGGGCACTGCTCTTGCTGTGGAACAAAGCACTTTTTGTACTGTGCTCTTCCTTTTCCTATTTGCCTGCATTAAAGATGTTTGGGTTTTTAACCCCTGTGGTATCATCAGCTCCAGCAGGAAGAGGAACAGAGGAATGAGAGACCAGGAGGGAGGGAGTAATTTTTGATGTGTCAGAGAGATTATAAGTATGGGGTCATCCTCAACATTGGGCTGTAGGTAGCGTTTTGGTGAGGAAAGGAAAGCCAACAAAGAAGGCAAGGAATCACAGAGAGAGACATGAAAGGCAGCTGGAAGATGTCAGAATGGCTAACGGACAGAAACTACCAATAATTTATTAAAATAACAGCCTGGAGCTCAGGTTTTTTTCTGCAGAGATCCCATTTGGAACGTAGAAAATTGAAAGAAAAGACCATAAAAATGAGATCAGAAACCCTCTGAGTTCACATCCACCCAATATCACAGCAGCCCCGGGGCGTTGGTCTCAAACACTGACCAAGGCAGTCATTCTGCTGTATGGCACATGTTCCCAACAGGGACAGCCCCCTTCCCAACTCTGCCATCTGGGCATCTGCTGGGGCACTGGCAGCAGCCGTCTCGTTGGACTCTGACATAGGGAAGACACTCCAAGAGTCTGCGGATATCCCCTCCCTGATGACGTCCAGGGAAGGCTCTCAATCTCTTAGACATTTCATATGGACCACAAGCCACCAGGGTTCCCTGCAGACCTTCAAACCAAACATCTAGTGCAGCCTGTGAAAACAAGGACAAGAACTGGAGCACTTCTTAAAGGTTTTTGCTGTTTGTTATTGCGTTAAGATCCTGCTGGAGTTTGCTTCTTTTACTACAACATCAGAACTTGTCCCATGTGGGAGTCTTTCTCTCACATTTGCTCCAATTTGTGGTCAAGTACCAGGCTACTCTGAAGTAAGACCTTGACCAACCTCTGCCATGGATTTCAAGGAAAACCATGACCTCTGCAGACAGATGCACACAAAGTAGTAGCTGTAGTACTGAGAGAGGAGCGTTACCAGGTAGTGTCATTGCAAAGGGTATGCATAGGACCATGATAGCTGTCTAAGGTGAAGGCATTCACTAATATGATGCCAGAGCAGCGAACAGGAGGCGTGCTAAGAAAAGGACTGGCTGATCTGAAAACCCAGCAGTGGTTTTGGTTAGGATTATTTGTGGGGCAACAGGGTTCAGTGAAGTAACAGATACAAATGTTATTCCAGGTGATCTCCTAAATATATTTTTTCCATTGTCAAAGTAATAACCCACTTTTCAAGAGGAGGCTGCTTAATGTTTAGGAAAGAAGAATGTTGTCTGCAAAGCATTTTCAGTCAAAGAAGGAAAGACCTGTCCCCAGTGAGGACAAACACTCACATCACTCTTCTTGAACATCTTCATCAAGTTGCTAGACAACATTCAGTGCACTTGTGCAGTCCCAGAAACCCCTTGAATAGTAGAGAGGCTCTTTGTCATTGTTCCTGAGAGCTGGACCACTTCGGGTTTGGGAAGATGGTCCTCAGCCAGAACTCAGCAAAACTCCCGCTTGCTGTCTGGACTTCTCTCTCAATTTCACTTCCTTGCAAATCTTCTGCTGAGGAGAAATCCATTTTTGCCATTAGTTCTCAGCAGCTCCTATCAACAAGATGCTTTCATCCCAGCCTCTGAGAAGCTGTTGCCAAGTGCTCCAACATCCTAGACATTTTGTCTCTGATACAAAGGGAAGTGCAGTTATGTTGACATGTTTTTGTTAATATTGTCTGCGCTGATTATTTACAGGTTTTAACCTTTTCTTCTTATCCTTGTCTTATTTTTCCATCCATTAACTTTTCAAGGCCTTGCTCATTGTTGTTGTTCTCTAAGAGACATTTTGTTCCAAGCCACCTTTCCTTTCCCCAGGAATAGTAGTTTTGCAATTCTTGTTAGCTCATCTCCATAAACATAAAGGAACAGTAACAGTCAATGGAACCCAAATAACCTAATTAAAGTGAACACAGCACCCTACCCCAGCTCCTCCCAAGCCTATCCCAACAGAGCCATCAGCCTCATGGTCCAGGTGGGACACCAACCGGACGAGTCAATGGGAGCAGATCTTCAGATAGCCTCGCAGGCTGAGAAGGATCACTGCCCAGGGGGATGGGACATGTTACGTGATGCCAGGAAGGGCATTTGGGGATTGCACAAGACATTTTGGGATGTTTAGAGGAGGACCAAAAGGTAGGGAACAGGAGGGAGTGCATGAGTCCTCAGTGCATGTGTCTGTACACCTCTGTGCGTGAGGGAATCTGAGCAGCTAGAGCAGGGCTGTGGGTCTCAGGAGCTCATATGTCCAGCTGCCAGAAACTGGGGAGACACAGGATACAGGGGCAGCTAGCAGGCAGACTGTCTAAGCCCAGCTACTGGAGGGACCCATATCGGATATATGCATATATGTAAATTTTCCACTAATGGTCTTTCATCATGATCAGACTCACTACTGCCTGGACCTGGGAACAAGGGGCTGCAGCTGCTTCACCTTCTTTGGGCTATTGGATCTGGACACTCTGAACAAATCTAACCTCATTTCTACATGCAAATTCCTTTTTTGGCTGGTCTTTGCTGTTTCTCCCAATACAAGACGCATGTACTCCGTTACCGGTTTTCCCAGCTCCCCCAGTTCATATCTGTTTTCTCTCCTTGTGTTGTGGCTTTGGATTAAATGCTTTTGGGACTCTAGTCTCGAAGTTTGTGCTGATATAACTGCGGCTGTTTAGGTTGTGATGTGATGCGAACAGAGAAGGGATATTCCAATATGCCACTTCCATATGGGAATAAGCCACTATGTCTGCATGCTTGCAGTATTTTTACTGCTATCCTGTGCTACAGAACCACTGCACGTGGCTAAGAGTTTGAGGATGATGGGTGCCTTGCAAGGCTTATGAGGTCTCTATCACACCTTTTGCACTAGCTGAAAGCTGAGAGCACTGCAAGGACACCTAGCAAACTGCATGGGTGCAAGAAGAGAGGCTCTGCACTCACAGCTTCTTTCTTTACTGGTAAATAAAAGAGGTCCCAGAGGACCACAGTCCCACATATGTCCAGACTGCTCAACAGTTTGCATGGCACAGCTTTGGCCCAGGACAACTAGCCAGGACAACGCTCAGAAATCTGTCAGACTTCAAACTACACGTAGCAGAAGAGAGTGAACGCTCCCAGGGCGTTTGGGCACAGCCATCCTGCACAGGAGGAAAGCCTGTGTCGCCATGTGCACATGAGCTTTGTGTCATTTGTCCTCCAAGCCAAAGACCAGTCCCTGGTCTGTTTTATTCACTGACATAGGCAGGAACTTCCGAGAACCTCCACACATCCTTTTTGCCCTACGCTCCTGCAAGTTATTCCAGGCCATGTTCCTGAGCTCTGGTCTATGACAATAAAGATTCATTGTTTTAGTTTATAATGAGCCAAAAATATTCCCACACACATACTGTTTCTAGTCTCACCTGCACAGAACTGCTTTAATTACTTGCTACTAGTCTACAATTTCATCACTTATTTCCTTTACCTTCTCCAAAACCCATTCTCCCAGACATATCCTCTATGTACTTTCCCAGGATCTCCAAACCTGCTTTTTCCAATGAATCACTTCGTAAAGTTGCTGTCATTTCTTTGTTGTCTGGACCTATTCCATTTCCCCATTACAGAAAAAGCTGCAGGAACAGCAGCTGCTTCAGCGTGCGGAAGCCACCATTAACTTCATGAGCCTTGCAGTCGGTCAAGGATCCATTTCCCTCACAGTATTGTTCTCCTCCAATATTTGTGCAAACACTTCATATCTCCACTCCACAGTCCTCTAGCATTAGTTTTCACATTTTATTGTTACCAGAGGTCATTCACAGTTACATTTATCAAGCCCATAAGCCTCAACTGAGGGCCTCCAATCTGGTTGTCTTCTCTGGTTTTCAGGTTCAGAGAATCTTCCTACCACTTCCATCGGACACCCTGCTTTATCTTCTTTGCTGAGCTGTTTTCAACCCAGTTTACAGTCTGCTAAGCTTGGCACAGCCCCAAGGGCATGGACTTGTACCAAGCTTAATTGAGCTTAATATATTATACACATCCCTCTTTTTTCTGACAACATGTGCTCAAATCTTTGCCTTTTGTATTTCCCCTGACCCCTTACAGAACTTCACCTGATGAATCCACTCCTCACTGAGCTTGAATTCAAGAAGCTGAGCTAATATCACTGGGCTGGAACTGAGATTTCCTGCTATCCCAACCCCATCACCCCTCCAGAGGAGGGATTGGTGGCTTTTAAGGGGCTTCTCCTTGAGATGAGTTCTCCAGATGGTGATATTTTCATCTGCGTACCAGAAGGAACCCTCTGAAGATGCAATCCTGCCTAGTTTTTGTTATAATATGTCTTGTTCTCTGAAAATATGGAAAACAGCACCATTCTGCTCCATTAATCCTTGTCATTAGAGATGAGGTAGTAATGGATACAAAGTGGATGAGACTTGAAATCTTGTCAGAGAATACCCTTCTCATTGTCCCAGGTCTCAGTGATGTCCTGCAGTAAATCAAAGCAGTTCATTTTGTGTAAGTAAGCTTTTATGATTCCTTAGCTACGCAAATAGTTTATCTCCCCGTTTTCTTCTCGCACTTGATAAATTAATCTACCAAATATAACCATTTAAAGCTGAACCACAGCCTTTCTTCGTAGTTGGTAGAGAGAGTCAAATGTGCTTCTCATTCTAAAAGAGACTTTTAATAACAAGTGAAACGCCCTGCCAGAACTCCAGGTGACCAGCTGATTTGCAGACATCTGCATCATAAGAGTCTAAAGTTAAGTGAGATAAATCCAATCTGACGCCTCTCACACTCAGCTGTGTCCACTGCCTATGGGAGATGCCAGAGAGAGGACATTTCCACCACACCTGTGTCCTGTGCCCTACCACAGTCCCTGGTGTAGAAGGTTTTTGTGTCTGGGGATTGTTTCCATACACTGCACTCTGCTTTTAGTAGAGGAGAGCCTCCTACTGAATAGACTTGGAGTTCAACCTGGTGTGATTATTCAGCCGTCTCTACAATTGGGTTGTGGCCTGCAGACTGTCTTCCATCACCTCCCAGCCCTCACCACCACTTCTGTACTCTGTATTTTTTGGCGTTAGCTGCTTGCTTTATGATGGCACGCAGAAGGTGGCCAGGGTTAAATAGATAATTACTGCTCCTTAATCAAACACTAAGCTGTCCTGGTTCTCTCACCCTGGTCACCTGCTTAAACCAAAACCCTGAAATCTAACCCTACTTCCCTTACTCCACGGGAATTCGGGGGGCAAGCACAGCTTTGCTGCCTGCTGAGCCAGCTCCAGTGCTTTGAGAGGGCCACTCGCAGGGGAGGTTCCCAGATACAGGTTTTGTTCACCGATGTGTAGGCATGGGAGGTACCATCCTCAACCTCACTGCCATCACTCATCTGGACTAGAGAAGCAAGTTCAGCCTAGCCTGGAGTCTTCCAGCAGAGCACTGGAGTGAATGGCAGCCATGGTCCCACACCTGGTGTTACAGCCTCAGGCACCGCACAGAGCACATGGCGAGGGGTGTCTTGGAGACCAGGTGTGATGCTCTCAAGCACAACCCCAGGCAGCAATGACAGCAAATGCTGGTGATGTGCTGGAGCCTTGCTCTGCTCTTCTGCCCTCACTGTAGGTAGTGACACTGTTGGAGCAGAGGCTGCAGACAGCTCCAAGTCCTGCTTTGGCAAAGCACCTGCCTGATCAAAAGCTATTGACCTCTGGTCAGGGCCACCAGGAAAGGAAAAAGGCAGGAGTCCCATTAGCACACAAGCCAGTAGCCCAGATCTGAGAAACCAGAAAGACAAGGACCAGGATCACATTGCTCTACAGCCTTCCATTGACTTGCTTTGTAGCTTTATTGCATGGCAATCACATGCACAACTGTCTGTAGACTCTTCCAGGTTTCATTCATGAGGCATTTCTACCACACACCTCAGACCACACAACAGAGAACTGAGATTTAAGGTGGTTTACTCTAGGTGGCTGTCCACCCTGACAACACCTGCCTGTTTGAACAGTTGATTCTCTGTTAATTCTGCCAGTTTAGGAGAGAGGAGGTGTCACACAGGCACACTCTTACTCATTATCACAGGATTTGCTATCCCTCCGAGCATCTACAATGTCCTAGGCATCATCTCAGCTGGTGGCAGACATGGCAGAGCCCTGTGCAAACCACATTGGCAGAACACACGGATTGTCTATCCTCAGGAGTAGGGTTCTTCCATTCCTGATCCAGGGTTGCACCCATTGCTGGTGGCACACTTTGCATGCTAACATCAGTGATGCCACTTGAACCACACTGCAGTTCTTGCCTTAGCACAGCACCAGTGAAGACTGTAAGATGCTTATCAAAGAGCTTGTAGTTGGGCAGGTGCCACTTTCAAGTGACTTAGCTGATCTGCTCAAATATGCTAAGATGGCTCAACCTTGACGGTTGTCTGCTAGCGTCCTGGATGAAGGCTGAAGTAGGATGGAGAATCAGGGCATGGCTGTAACACTTCTTTTTGGGAGAACTGCACAGCAAAGTTCTACAGTACAGGACAAGAGAACTCTGCAGGCAGGAGAAATCTGCAACCTTTGCTTAGGAGGAGAAGCTGTTTCACGAACACATTAACCCAGCCACCTAGGAACTCCAGACATCAAGTAGGTGCTTTTAGTCAGGATAATCAACCCATTTCTTGCTTGTTTAATTGGCTCTTGTCCTAGTACTCATTACTAATCTTGCTTAAAGCAATTGTTAGTAGTCTGACTTCTCATTGTGCCAATCACATAGAAATTAATACACTCGTTTTGCTCATTTTGCTGAAAAAAACTGCTGGATGCCTGAGATCTCCACCATTTCCCTCCACCCATGTTTCATAATTCAGGGATCTTCACCAGAGGTGGGCTGACACCCTTTCCCCTTCCTAGCATGTTGGCTGTATGGACACGTATCCTGGTGACCCAGGTGTGTTGAAGATGCCTGGACCCTGCCATGGCCTCTGCGTGCTGTGGTAACACCATTACAAATGAGAGAGTACTTGTTGCCTATACTGGCAATTTTTTGGTGATGCTCGGTGTATGTGAGGTGTCCTGATGCCCTGAGAGTGTGAGCAGAGGCTTGTGGGATGTGTTCTGGGGGCTCCAGGTTTTTCAGACTGGTTCACTCTGATTGCAGGCCATCTTCTGGAAGATCTTCCATCACTGGAAGGTCTAGACACCCCAAGGATCCCTGTTCTGCACTCTGCCAGGTGCTCCAGGGATGCTCCAGAGCCCCCATGTGCTGAGCAGCAGGACAGCCTGGAAGCACTGGCAAGAGCAATCTTACAGGTAGCGCAGCCAGCATCTGGTGAGGCAAAAGGAAGGGGCTGTGCTCAGTTCCACACCCCATCCTTTCAAAAGGCTGATGAAAAATTTGCAAGTATCCATAGCAAAGCTCAGCTTATAATTTTTAAGTGCTGGAAAACTAAAACCAGAGTGGCTCAGCCCACTGAGCACATCAGATAAAAGGTGAAGGTACTTGTGAAGGCAAAGAGCTCTTCAATTTGGAAGGTACGCATACATAAGACCCTGTGGGTCAACTGTGAAATCAGATCAGGCTAACTGAAACATGGCACATTTTTTGTTAGAGAGAATAATTAGCCATTGGACCATCAGACCAGAGAGTGTTCAGGGCTCTCCAGTGCTTGCAGCCTTTACAAACCACCCTCTACCAGCTCTGATGCTGCTCGCCTTGAGCTCAGGTTTACACAAAATCAGGGGGCAGGAAAATCTGGGGGGCAAAGGACTTCAGACCAACACACTCAGCACCAGTGCAGGGCCCAACACAACACAACCACGGTGTCCTGCCCGCCCCATGTCCCACACAGCAGATGCAAGGCAGGGGGAAATGTCGCAGCGAGCCACCCGTCAGCTGCGTGGAAGAGGACAGAGCAGGACCGTCCACTGCACTGTGCGGCAGAGGCACACGAGGTCCTCTTCCCGCATGAAGTAAAACGGAACATGGAGGGGCAGCTGGGACACCAATATTGTGATGAAAGCTATTGCCACAGATGCCATGCTCACACTCGTGTTCACGTTCAGGCAGCCTGGGGCTGCTGTAGGCCGGCAGGAGAAAAGGTAGTGCAGATGGGAAATCAGGTGGAGCGTTCAGCAGACACATGCATCCCGGAGCATCCGCCTCCCCAGCTCAGCACCAGACTGCATGTTCTCTGGAATGCAGCAGGGTGATGGGAAGGACAACTTTGGGCATTGTTCTTTTGCCTTTTTTTTTTTTTTTTTTTTTTTTTTTCTGATTTCCAAACTGCATTTTAATCATGAGACTGTCAGAAGTTACGGTTTTGTCAGAAATGAAAATAGCAGTGTGACAGGAACAGAGAGAAGCAATAATGGGCCAAATGGATGTTTGGGTCGGTGTGACTCATAGTGGGCTGGCAGCGTGGGATCCAGACTGACAGACGGCCTCCAAACACCCAGGCCAACGCAAGCCAGAAGAGCCAAGAGCCCAGGAAACGCCGGAGAGCCTGACAGCTGAACAGAAACACCCTACAGAGCGTGGGGCACATCCCTTGTTTTCATTCATTAGCTGAGCCCGAATCCATAACCAAACGTCCTACACACGTGCGTCCTGATGGGGATCACACTGAGCCACACTGGGCTGTATCTGCACTGGGACCAGATAAAAGCAGCATTTATACCAGCCCCTGTGCTGTGCACTCGGTGAACGCAGCTTCTAGTCCACGCATTTGCAGACGTATGGGACCAAAACCACATCCACCAGAGCTCTGGTGGTCCTAGGTCTTCTGGGCTTTTACCACAAAAATGACACCCCAGTTCTGTTTCCCGATAGGAGTAAATATCCTTTACTGGAAAAGATTTCAGTGCTCCTTGATTTTGCAAGCATGCAATTTATGAAATCCCACCTTAAAGAGAAATTTAATATTTCATACCGGGTCCAATATATCCTCTCATTTTCCACCAAAATCAAGTCTACCAATGTAAAGGACCTAGGGGTTACAGTGGACACCAGGCTGAATGTTAAGATAACAGTGAACTCTCATTGCAAAAAAAGTAAACCACAGGCTGGTGTCCATTAGGAGGAGCGTGGCCAGCAGGTTGAGGGAAGCTATCACCACCTACGCAGCACTGTGAGGGCTGTGCCTGGCGTACGGGGTTCTGATCCTCAGTTCTAGAGGAATTTGGAGAAACCCAAGAAGGTCCAGCAGATGCTACCATCGTGGTCAGAGGTACACATCCTGTGGAGAGAAGACCAAGGAGCCAGGCTTGTCTATCCCAGTGAAAAGGTGGATCAGTGGAGCTGTAGGAGCAGCCTGCAGCTACTGGAAGAGAATTCATAAAGGTTACAGAGCCAAACTCTTCTCAGCAGCAGCAGCCATTATAACAAGAGGCAATGGCTACAGGTTGCAGCTTGGGAAGTTCAAGCCCTGGTTTCCAGCTCTAGATCAAGAACAGGATTTCATCATTCAAGAACCTCATCTATGTCCAGGGTCACAGTGTGCTGCACTGAAATTATGTCACAGTTTCTTCACAGTCATTTGGGCTATTTCAGGACAAAGAAGCTGCCTCCAAAGGAATTAAGGATGCTGTTCTGTAGGTGTCTCTTCTGTTTTCATAAATTAGCCAGGCAGGAGTGTGCTAAAATATCACCAGGGGTCTCAGAGCATGATCTAGATAGCATCTGGAGACTACAATAAAGTTTGAACTGGCCCGCTGAGAGCTGGATTATCAACATTTACATTACTGCAAGTCAGAAATTAACCTAGTGACCTTCACACTGGGTTTACCAAGGTGAGCGCAAAGCCACTTTGCATTGTATTTTAAGCTACTGACAATCAGCACCTATTTCCTGTGTCTCTGTTATGGCAGACCAGCTGAAAGATTGCCAGCTATTAAAGGTTCCTGGCCAAGCAGGTTTTGGATTCAAAATTGGCCCAAGAAAAATGTCTACTTCTGTCCAAGGACACAAAGCAGCTGAATGATTTCAGAGCATCCCTGTGCCAAGCCCGACCTGAGTCCAAGACAGGAAAATTCAGCTGAAAACTCCCGGAAGTCCCTTTTTAAGGTAGAAAAGGTTTTAAGCATTTATGTTCCTATTTTACTGGACCTGTACCTCTGTCTCCATTCCTGACCTGTCCAGCTCAGCTATAACTCACTCAAAGGACACATCAACTTTTAACAGGTATTGATGTGCAACCAGACAGCAGTTACCCAAGTCTCCTGTTGTTATCTCCTATTATTTTATTAAGCTGCATTTTGGCATGAAACGAGATTTCTAATGCTTCCTCGGTATCCCTGTTTCTTTGAAGCTGGCACAAAATGTCTCCAGCCCTTTCCTTGGATCTCACAATCTTAAACGACCTCCGCATACGCTTTACGCATGTTTTTCTATATCGCTTTAGGGATCCCAATCACGGTGTCTTCCAAGGAAGTTTGGTTGTGTACTGAAGTACCCCCATCAAGCACATCATATCAATAAAATTGTGCTGTACTGATACGCTGAATTACGGCATGAGGAGCTGCTCCTCCGCTCATCCTTCATTCAGGCAAGATCGTTGCAACTGCGGACGCCCGGTCTCTGTGAGACTGACACAAAGACGGGGCCACCAGATCATCGGTGCTTGCTCACTGCCATCAGAGGTCTCGTGTCCTATTAGCATAGTATGTCTCACCTTAACAGCACCTCCCGCCAGTATCTGTACCGAGCTGAAACATGGCAAAAAATGATGCGGAAAAAGAGAATAGTGCCATAAGAGTTAATTAGCCTGGCAGGAAATCTGTTCCCAGATGGCCAGTGACAAGAGGTGAGATTATCAAAACAAAAGGGATGGAAGGGAGTGCAGATCAGAGAGGAGCCCACAATGCAGCTCGGATTTTGCCTGCTCTCCCCGCAAGAACCCTCTTGCTGGAGGCTGTCGCAGACTGAGCCCCCCCAGTACCCAGGGACCCCTCGGAGTGCGCCTACAGGGTTGACATCTCCCCAAATCTCTCTCCCTTGCTCGCAGTGGAAACTGTTTCCTTTTTACTTTTAAGAGCAAATGATACTGATGCAGAGGAAAGGGAGGAATAATAAGAGCCATTTCGGCTGCATCGTGAGCTCTTTAGGGCTTAAAAATAAAGAATTGCACAGAGAATGGGAGTGAAGACACGTGAGCTTGGAGCGTGTAGAGTGGCAGCACAATCACAGCGGAATAGAAACAGCACTCCCAACACACACCAGGCTGGCGAGGAGCAGAAAGGGCACAAGAAAAGGCTCCAGAAATACCTTCAAAGTAAGATGATGACAAAGGGAAGCCTAGCCCTATGGGACCGTGACAGCAAATAACAGATGACACAGATGAGGCTGAAGCATTCAGCGTATTCTTCGACGCTCAGAATAAAGAAATAATTGCAGCAAGCTGTGTAAAGCAACGCATTTTACAAAGAGATTAGACAGGCCAGGTGTGAGAAAGGATGAGTTAAAGATGACTGAACCAGAACAGCAGTACTCAGATACACAGCACCTGGAGACATCCCCCTGGAGTGCTTAAGGATTCAGCTGAAGCTGTCTCTGAACTGTTTGCTATACTTTTAGGGAGCCATAAGAATATGGGAGGCTAAGAAGGTGCTGAGGCAGAAGTATAATATCTGGTTTTTAGAAGAGGAAGAAAGGAGGAGGGGTGGAAATTATAGACATGCTCAAAATTATAGTTTGACTCCAGAGCCCGGAGATTTTTCTGCAAAACAATATTAAGCAATTAGATTATGGCCACCCAAAAGGTAAGGTAATAAAAAATGCCAGGTATGGATTTCTGAAGAACAAATCATGTCAGGCTAGGCTCATTCCTTTCTTTGCTGTGATAGCTGACCTACTGAGAGGGGAGAAGTACTAGATGCAATGTCCTTTTTGGTGAGGATTTTTCATTTTCTTTGTAATGCGTTGGGTTTTGACCCAGATGGACAACTGAGAGCCCAGCACATCCTGATAGCTGAAATCCTGGTGGGTACAGAGTATGATGTGCCTTTCCCACCCAAAGCATCCTTTATTTGGAAAATTTTATTGCCTTTTCCCGGAATGGGTCTAGGTCTCACAGCTCAACCCTTCCCTCTCACTTGAGAGCTAAGTGACAATTCGGTCTTTACCAGGCACCTGCTTACTCCCCCAAAGTGGATTTTCAGCTTTGGATTTATCCCAAGTTCTCTCTTACCCTTTGTGTCCTCTATTTAAAAACATATCATTCACATGTTACATTTTTAGGCCTCTTCAGATGTCCTTGCTGCTGTTTCATGGTCAGCTGCTCCTTCTTCCTGAGCCAACAGAGAGCTATTAAAAGCCAGGATTACTATTGCCGTGCAGAAAGGGAGCTGCTGACTAACCTCTTCTTTGCAAACACCCACTGCTCGCCGGGAGAGGGTGAAGCCCTGCTCAAGCCTCCCCTGGTGGCTGTTCGAGTTCCCTGAGTTTCGGCCCTGAAGGGGATTAGAAATGCTTTCCCACCTTGGGTGTCTCTTTGATTCGCTTCACCTTCGCCACCGTGAAATTTCTCGGAGGCAGAATCAGCTACGGGCACAGATCAGGTGAAGAGCTGCTCTGGCCAATAAAGGTGGTTTTGCCAGTGCTGGGTGCCTGGAACAAAGCAGGCTGGATGCAAACTCTTCTCCCGGGGGGAGAGGGGAGGTGGCTGGGGGGCAGGAGGGGAGCGGCCGGAGGAACAAGCAGGTTTTCAAGTGGTCTCTCTACCTCCATCACACTTGTGCTCTTACAGGTTCTCCTGGCACGTGTAGGGGCAAAAATTCAAAGCTGCTGATCCTCCAGGAAGCCTTAAGCTGGATCTGCTCAGGGATAAGCAGTTCAGCAGAGCTGTGTTTTTCCCGTACTCTGAGCTCTGGCTCAAATTCATTGGCTTTGATCCACTGTACAGCAAGACGTTCTGCCCCAAGAGGCTCCTCTGAGAGTGTGACAGAGGTTCATCCCTCCCTAGTCGCCTTCTCTTCCTGCAGATGTGATTTCTGACTCCTTTCCTGGTTTCAGAAGGAAAAAAATAGATCCCATGAGAATAAATTCAGCCTTTAAATAGATACTGCCACACCTGCCTTGGAGGAGCTTATCCTGGGGCAATGGAGTCCTCCTACATCAAGTGCCTGAAGTCCCTTTCTCACCAATGCGGATAGGGCGACAGATAAAAGAATTAGTCTATCCACTGAATTTATCTGAATTTAAAGGTTTAACCCTAAAGGAGAGTTCTAGGTTAAAAAAGACCCCTCCCTGCAGCTGGCAAAAGCCACCTACGCTTGAAGAGGGGCTGGGCAGCGTAAGCAAATCCCCCTGCATTGCCCAGACAGCTCTGGAAGCTGAGGACAAGCACTCCTAGGCGGCACGGAGCCTGCAAAGGATGAGTTGCAGTCCTCAGCATTTGCAACACTTAAGGCTCCTGGGAAATTTAGCTCCTGAGCCAGTCTGACATTTTTTTTAAATTTTGCCCTCGTTATATATATTACAGGTTGCATTTAATCATGCTGAGCTGGTGAGTAATACCTATAAAATACTCTAGCAATTCCATACAGATCTTTTGAACTGCTCAAAGGAAAAAAAAAAAAAAAAGGATACTACTGAGGATGAGTCAGGCCATGAGAAACAGGCTCCATGGACTCACTCTTTGGTTAGCAAACCATTTGTGAGAGGATTCTGATTTATTCAACTGGGTCGTTTCCTAAAAGGGTTTTTTTCCTAATTTTCATCAGTCATTCAGAGATTCAGAGTGCCTCGAAGAGTTCAGCTGGTCGTTAGCCCTTTCCACAATGGGATGCAGGATGTACATTTTATCACTGAACTCACAGGGTTTTGTTCCCGCATCCCACCCGAATGGTTGAGTGACGGCTAGAAGCAAAAAGGGGGATGAATGCTGGGTGACTTTGGTGTAGATAGTTTCTGCTGAAATAGGGCAGTTTCAGAATCTGTTCGCAGACGGCAGCAAGCTTTCTGAATATGAGGGAGAAATGATCTCATGCAGACACTGGGCAAACTCAGCCAGCAAAGTGTTTTGAGGGGGCTGGCTGAGGTCCCCAGCCTGGGATTATGAATTACAACCCAGAACTAGTGCTGTGGGTGAGCCTCTGCTGAGAGATAGGGATGTGGGTGAACAGATGCCGGTGCACAGTACGGACCCGCATCCTCCCCTCCTGCTCTGCGGGGGCAGAGATCTCTTTCCAGCTGCACTGAGGAAATGCTTTCCCTTCTGCTCGCCACTAAACCCCCTTCCAATAATCAGCAACATTCCTGTAGGGGAAGAGTCAGATGGTATCACTACGGTAATTTCATATTCTACTACTAACTTACCTTTATTAAAACAGGTGCACACTCCCAAGAGGGGCAGTTATATAGTGCCTTAGAGGTTAGAAAAAGTGTAGACAACCTGGAAAACAAGGATGCAAGTTGCATTTCTCATCTAGGAGCATTGCTAGCAGCAGAGAATCATTCCTATAATGGGGAATATCAAAAGGATGGATAGCCTTCTGCACAGCTGTAACGAAGGGAAGCGGTTTTGGAAGGCACCAGTGGGAGTTAGGTGCTTCGCTGTTTGGATACTGAGGAAAATTTACTCTTTGCAACAGCTCTTTCATGGTTTAATCCTCCACTGTACAATGGATAGGTGCAACTTCCTCTGCATAAGGCTTTTTTGGGCAAAGCAGGGAGGATCTATTTGATACAGCTGAGAGGGCACCACAGGAATTGTCCAAGCAGTGGCTACCTCTATTGCAGGAGATGCCAGGGATGCATCTGTGTCCATGCCCACGTACCACAAGCGTGGGGAGGTGCGTCAAGAGAGGTGTCCAAGGCCATCCTGGTTCACTCTGGTGATGCCCACGCTGTTTCCCACCACTCCTGTGTGGGGTGGCGTGGCACACAGAACCTGCTCACAGCAACAGGAGTTCAGGCTCCTCAAGGCACCTGACTGCCTCCTACAAGGATGTCCTGATCACCAGAGGGTTTTGCTTCAGTCACAGAGTCATAAAAATGGCAGATTTCATGGCCCTGTTCCGTACTTCAGTGACGGCAGCCCCAGGACGTCACTTGTGGCTCCCTCTGTCATCACTATGAACGCAGTGGCCGTGCGCTGTGTGTTTGTATCATTTATTAGAGAAAAGCCTCTTCAGTAATGCGCTTTGTCTCCGTTAGGGATTTGTCCTGTACCCGAAACAAGTGTGCTGTGGATCGGAGCGCTGTCGTGTTACAGGGAGGAGGGTGAGAGTCACCTTTGCTGAGCGGGTGCACATTCCTGGGGGCGTTCAGACCGGTTCCCTGTGCAGGAAAAATGTTTCCTTGACTGGGGCACACTTCCTACTGCCTCCATACTTGCCCCAGGGCTAGGGCTGAGGTACTCAACCACAGGAGTTTCAAGCTGCCACTCAGACCAAGCTTCTAGAAAATTAACTCTCAGGAGATAATTACCTTTAAAATTAACTCCAGGCTTCGGCTGAAAAATCTGCAGCCACCTCTCCATGACGTCTGCTTAATCCAGACATAGACCATGACCCCTCCTTTCCCCACTTGCCCTCAGTGGAGAGAGCAGGGAGTTTAAACCCTGTACACAACAGAGCAACTGGATGATGCTGAACCACAGAGCAGCTGAACGATCCCTAGAAGAGTTCACGTGTCTCATTTCCTTCTTTCTGAGATTGCAACATTAATGCACACGCATGTGGTGTTTACATGGCCTTCTGCACACAGAAAGATGCCGCGAGATGTTCATTAGCAGCCCAAGCTTGACACAAAAACCGTGCCATGCTGTATAACCCCAGGGCAAGCAGAATAGATAAATACTTTAAGAGGTGAACAAGCAGAAGCTGGAGACGTGGGGCGTGAAGGGATGTACGGAGAAGGACTTTGTTTTGCTCTTAGAAGTCATCACACCAGATTTTCCTCTTCTCCCCAGATGCGTGGCAGAGATGAGGGAACAGCTCAGACTGGGAGTGCCAGTGAAGCAAAACTGGGCTGTGAGGAGCAGGAGTTTGTCTGGCAGGATTAAACGCCGGGCTAAGGCTGAACGACAAGAGCGGGATGCCGTTTGACTCGTGGAAGCAGAGCACTCTGCTGGGAGGACCAGGGCGAAGCAGGAGGAAAGGGTGTCTGAGCACAATCCAGCACACGCAGCCTGATCTGCCGCATCCCCGGGGAGCGTCAGGCAGAGCAATGCGGCGTTCACAGCCACTAATTAGGCTGATAGAGGTTCAAGCTTCCCCTGGATAAACCTGAACTGATGTGACGCTCTGGGCTTCAGCAAGATGGAAGCACCATAGCTCTGAAGATATTCGAAGTCAAGGGCGTTTTGAATTAAAGAGGAAAATGGGCCACAGTAGGTGTTTCGTATTGGAAATACAGTGTCAACCTGTTTTGCACAGCCACCACCTGTGTGATGTTGGTGATTAGATTTTGCACTATTGAGGACAGGGTTTTGCTAGAAGGGTAGGTGGGACTCGGAGGAACTCAGGAGAGGCCTGGGAAGTATTTTGTGTTTATACACATTTTTTTCTGGATGCTCTTCATCACATCCATGCCAGAAGTCAGAGGCAGGGGAACTGCAGGAGATGACCTACACTTATGGGTAGAGGTGACATAGAGCAAAATATCCCTTCTGTCTGTGAGATCACAGCTTGTTTTCCTGGTCAGTCCAGCTGTCGAACTGACACACTTGCAAATCTGAGAAATGGAGGCCACAGAAACCATGTCTCCAAGACAGATCCAAAGAGCCACATGGCACAGGCACTGCTGGAGGCAGAGCACAGCTCCACTGGGTTACCAGGTTTGCTAGGGCTTTCTTTTCTCCCTGGGTTAGGCACCCATGTGCTCGTTCTTGAAAGCATCGAGCAGTCCAGGACTGTCCCAGCCCTGGCCCTGAGGGCATTCACACCTCTGTGAAGCCACCCTCCACTCAATATGCTTGTGTGCCAGCTCCGGATCTCGGGATGCGATGGGGGAATGCCATATGTCTTCTCACCACACTCCTGTCCTCTGGGCTTGGCATCGTTCCCCCCAGGGTACCATTCACAAACACTGATGGTCATCAGCTCCTGACAGGGAGCCAACACAACTACCCCCAGGTTGTGGATCCACGTTGCAACATTGCCAGCACTGAGGGCAAACCCCACAAGAGGTGAGTTGCAAGCTCTATGCTCATCCCCACAGTTATTACTTTACCTTTTAAGCCAATGTGGAGCAGAAACCTAATTATGAGGCCCCTTTAGCAGAAGTGCAACTTTTCACATGGGTAATATCTGCTACTGGGCCATGGCTGGGAGAATCCAGGAATTTACTGAATGCCCCAGGTCACAGAGATGCACAAGGACTGTGGGGCCACCACACACACAAGAGGTTAGGTCTGTGGCAACCAGCTGTGTTTGGGGGGTAGCAGCCTTCATCAGACTTCTGGCAGGACAGCATCTGCTCATGCCTCTACTAGAGTCAAACTACAGGATGATGCTACACAAGGCAGAGCGTAGCCCACATCCCTAGGGCAAAACCACAGGGCAATACCTCCCCCAAACCAGCCAGTCTCAACAGCTAGCCCGTGCTTAGTATGCAGGCTGTATTTCCTAGAAGGCTTCTGGAGATGAGGTGCCTGTCACCGTAAACCAGAATCTGAATGCTAACTGACAATGACCAGACCTTGCCGTTAATTCACTCCCCACCCACTCCGGCTGTCTCCCATGCCTGCACTTTGTTTAACCAAGTGACCTCTGGTGGAATTTACAATCTTCCTGTTGCCTTGATTTATTAGTTGCAGCCTCTGGGTCTGATGATTAGATGGTCTGAGCACAGCTCTATCCCTTTTTTCTAAGTCTAGAGCAGGTTATTTGTTTATGACAAAGGCTGATAATAAAAAATACAGTGCCACACTTATTCCAAATCATATCACCATGGCAACAATGATCAAAGTTTTCGAGTTTTTCCTCAAAAGAGTTTGCTGGGTTAGGTTGTTTATAGAGATCTCCGCGTGTGCTTGCTTGGAGGTTTCTAGTGATTTATCTGGCACCGGGTTTGTCAGTTATGTATGTTTGTTTGTGGAGCTCAGCTGCTCTCTTCCACATCTCTGCCCGTTTCTCTTGGCCTCTGTCCTTCTCCATTCTCCGCATGGCTCCCTGGTCACAGCCACTCCGCTCTCCCCTCTTCTCCTCTCCCCGACCCAGCCCCCGATCTCAGGTCACTGCTTCCCTTCCAGCCCCGCTGCCGGACTACAGATACAACAACATCCATCCACCTCCAGCTGCCTCCACAGGTCCACATCCCTCCAGAGGTGAAGGCCAGTCCCCTGGTGTCACACAATGAGATCTCAGATGTGCCACAAGCTACACGAGAGATGCGTGGGGCTGGACACTGCAGACCACTGCGGGAGGGTGGTTGGAGGTGCAGGATCTGAGAGGCACAGGGAAAGGCAGAGTCTATTTTGGGGCTTGGCTCATCTGACATACTGTCAATGGGTGGAATTTCTTGCACCCCAACCCCACTGGCCATCTGGTGTCTCTGGGGAGCCCTAGTGACAAGGTCAGTGAGGGATGCTGCACTGTGGGTGTAGTATTGTGCGATATGGACTTCACCCTCAATCTCAGGTCCCCATGGGCAGGTCTGCAGCACAAGACAGAGTTTGTCACCTAAGATCACGTCAGGTGTTGCCAGCCACTGCTGCACTTTGCTGTCCCAAAAAGCCAGGCATCTCAGAGGGACCCGACATCTGCCTTTCCCTGAAACCTGCTACTCCTTCAGCAACAGCTTTTCTTCTTGCTCTCTTACACCTAGAAGGAAATGGCCACCTAAGACCAAGTGTGGTGGTCTGTGTGGTGTGCCTACTGGTGTCGGTGGGATTGGGCAATGCCTCTGCAAGTGAGCAAAGAGGAAATGCAGTCCTGCAGAGGGATCCCCACCCCACACATCTGCACCATCCCTATGCTTTAGAAGCCACCTTTCTGATTTTATCAGATCTGTCCTAGCATGGCCAGTGCACCTGATGTACAAACTGCGCCCATCCCCACACCACTGCACGGCACCTTTCCGTGAGATAGGGCATTCCCACAGGGAGTCCTCCAAGGTCCCACCTGAAGATATTCAAGTCAAAGAGGCTGCTGCCCCTGTACCCCTCCAGCTAGCCTACACTTGCTGGCTCCGGACAGAGACCACCCTGATGCAGAAATAAACACCTAGACCTCAACCTCCTCTTGCAGGTTGCTTGCCCAAATTTAGCCAAGCCTGATTCCAAGCCAGTTCAATGGTTGGCAGCCATGGTTTCACTCCAGGCAGCCCTTGTGCACAGAGAAATTTGCCTTGCTCAATCTCTTCCCTGACGTCTCCTGTTCCTGTCCTGCAGTGCCCAGGGATGGTCCCAGGCTGCGGAGGTCGGTTGCTGTGGTGCAAGAAGGTGCCTCAGCTCTGGATGGGCTCCAGAAGTAGGGCCCATCAGAGGTACTAGGGCTCATGTCCATGCAACTTGTCCCAGGACATGCAGATGGATTGCCCCAGTGTCCACAGAGGTGGCATTGACAGTAAGGCGCCAGTGGCACAGAGGTGCTAACAATGTCTCCTCCCTTTTCCCACCTAGCATTGGAGTTACTCATGCTGCTGCAAAACTTTGCAGCCCCTCTCCCTTGCTCTCTCCCACCTCAGATGACACTGACTAGCCACCAGGCTCACCCTGCCCACACCACATGCACGGTTTCACCAGGAATGTCTTCCCAGGCTGAAATCCCCTAGCTTATTCCTAACCCCATTCTCATCTCGTGTCTTTGATCTCTCCTGCACGATCCCAACCCTACTAGGCAAACACACTTCAGGTTCATTCTTCCGAACATCTAACACAGATCAGATTGAACCAGGTGCTATCCTGAATCTCCATCTGCACCCAGGGTCACTGACCGCTGGTCTTTGGTAAGCTATGCAGTCCAGAGCAACACACTCTTTAAGCACCGTTTATTTTGGCAGTAAGGTTTTGGGAGCCTCACCTCTTGATTTGTTTCTCTTCCTCATTATTATCATTGCTCATTTTACACTGGTGCTTTATCTTATGAATATTGATTATTTTGTCTCACTGGTTAGCAATTGTTTATTCTAGACTAACATTTTCTATTCTTACGTTTCAGCACACTAAGGTGATTTATAAAGGCAGTAAAACAAAGAGTGCTTGTTGCAGGCAACTCAAAAAGCTTTGCCGTGCTAAAGGTTCCTGGGAACAATAAATCAAAACTAACCTTGAGTCAGAGCGTAATCTCTGCTGCATTTGCCCTCAGATGGAGTCATCCAACAACACCATCCAGAGCTCACGCAACCCACGAGACAGCTCTGTCTGCCCAAAGCTGCCGGCAAGCCTGCAGGTTCCCCCAGCTCTCTTGCGGTCAGACCCTCCAGGGTGATCTCCATCTCCCTACGCACGCCATTCACCGCTTGCAAAGCAAGCGGGTGGCCGGACCTCCTGGCGAGGAGCCATGGATGTGGCCTCAGAATCGCCCCTCGCGCCGTGTGAAGACATCCCTCCGGCTGCCGCAGACGTGCCCTCCCTGCGCACTCGTCGCCCGGGGTCCAGGAACCGCAGGCAGCGGCTGCTGCCATAGAGGTGCACCCTCACGTGAAATCCCACCCGGCTCAGAGCAGCAGCCCTGCTGCAGGGGAAGCAGCCCCTCTGCGCGCCCACAGCGGGCTCCCAAAGCTCTCCGCTTTTTGGGCAGCTCCACGAGCTGTTCTGTAGTGTGTGCAAAGTGCCGCAGCCGCAGCAGCGCATGCATTGCCCAGCCCGGGCAGTGCTGCGACGGCTGGGGAGCAGGAAAGTAAATGCTATCGCTGAAGACACATTTCCCACCGCCTGTCACAGCCACGCTGTGTCCTGTAAGGTCACCAGACTGTTGCTTACTGGCTTTGAGGTTCTCTGTGCTCAGAAACTTTCATTCAGGTCAATGGTGTTTTTTATGTCCATCCATCAGCTCTGGAAGTCTCTATCAGCGTGAGAAGGTGCCTGTTCTCTTCTGACTGTTCTTTTCTGACGTTGCACACAGCCAAGCAGGGCTCTGGTCAAAGGGCAGGAGACAGGTCCCAACCCTTTTTCAATGCAGCATGTTTCCTGGGATGTAAGCCAAGCCTGGGGATGCCACGGTCTGTGGAGCTGGTGCAGAGAGAGCACACAGCCCGGAGGGAAGCTGTCTCCTGGATGGGTCTGGGCAGGAGGAAACCACTGCTGCGCTGTGGTGGTGGGAGTTGGGGTCCCCCTGCCCGCAGAGGCTGCAGGAGGGGTACTGGGCTGTTCAGCGACCACAGGATACCGGAGGTCACACAGCCACGTTAGGAGTATTTCTAAAGACGAAACATCAGGAGGAAGGGAGGAGGGGGAGCCCCAAGGCACAGCGCTCCCTCCAGCTGACGCCGAACCAAAGCACAGCGCAGCGCGCCGCCGAGCCGGCCTCCCAGGGAGATGACAGATGGTGTGGCAGTGGGGTTTCCAGACACCTGCTGGGCCAGGAGGAAGATAAACCCCTTTATTTCCTTTCCTGTTCCTTTATCCATGCAAGTTTTAACCCGGAGAACCAACTAGCCACTCTTTAACCCCCAGGTACCTGCATCTGGGTGTTGGGGGTCGGGGAGGGGGGGGGAGCGTTGGGGGATTTAATGCATTGCTCAAGAACAGTGATGGGCAAGACTGCTTAAAAATCAGTGCAGCTGTGCTGCACAGTGTGTCTCTTCTACCCCAGGTATACATTCGCCTGCACGCACACTTGTAAAGCACCGGTGGCTGTATCACTCAAGGCTAGGTGTCAAAGCTGGCACCCCAGCTAGGACAGGCTGGTGGCTATGATAAATTAAGGATGATTCACACTTTGCTATCAGAACCTTTTCTCAGTGAAAAAAAACCCTAAGATTTTGGAAGAAAAATAACTGGAAGTAGGAGACATACACTTTCATTGAAATGCTGTCACTGCAAAGGAGAAAACTCAAGCAAATCACAAGCTGAGGGGAGAAACATGGTTTCTTAAAGTTTTCCGGTGATTTTTTATCTTAACAATCAGAGAAGTAGGGAATTCCTACTGTGTACCGAATTTTTAATTTCAGAATTTGTCTCTTTCTCTCGGCTGATCGCAGAGGACACAAGGGATGGCTGCCCCACTGGTGTTCTTGCAAGGGGAGCAGCCAACAGCAGCAATGGCTCTTTTAAAGACTGGGCATCACTCCCAACTTTCAAAGTTGGCAACCTCTCCACTTCATTGTAGTAACCAGGGACGTGATATGAGCATGAGTACTTGGCAGTTTTGTTTGGGGTCCTTTCCAGCGAGGCTTATCCTCATTCGTACTCTTTGTTGAGCAGGATGAACCCAGTTTCCAAAGAGTCTGACCTGGGAATAGTTTGGTGTCCACAGTTGCTGAGCCATAGTCCCGTGCACTGGTGGGCTGCAGAGCTCCTTCTCACCTCCTTCGCAGGAAGAATGACCCTTAGGTTCTCTCCTGGCAGAAGGTAGGAGTGATGGCAGACAGGGCAAAAATCAGCACCATCAACAAAATTCATAAAGCTGTGTCCTTTCCCCAGGCCCTCCAGGTTGTATTGAACCAGCACCTGCACTTGAGGCAGGGTCATTGCTGTTCACATCAACCATTGCTGTTCCAGCCCCAAGCATGAAGATACAGCCCAAGGGTTTGGTTTCCACACAGCAATTAGATGCAAACAGATGTCACAGTCTCTGGAGCTGCTGTGGAAGAAAGTCACTGTCCTTCTGGGGCTTTGCCAAGGAACCCACCAGTAGAGATGAGAAGGGGGTAGCCCAACCTTGCTTTAAGTGTATACACCTCTCCCCTCACTGCGAAACCTGAAGGACATGGGAGCATCACACCAGCTGATGGTGATGCTACACTAGGAGCAAGCAGCAACCATAAACAGATGATTTGCCTCAGTGTGGGCTGAGCATGGAGCTAAGTACCCTACTGCACTCATTCAGCCCATGCCACCGCCGGCACAGCCCCATCTCCCCTGTTGCTGGTAAGGATGACAGAAGCTGTTCCAGTCTGTCCCTGGGCTGTGGGCACACGCTGAGCAGCGCTGACACACCTGAAATGAGGTGCTTTCAATTACGGTGGCGTCATCCCCATCTGACAGTCACTCCCAGCACATCCCCTGTCCCTCTAAATGCCCCACTGGCCCCCTTGCTTATCTGAGCTCCCAGTGTGTAGTTCCTGGCAGCCTTACAAAGGAGACAAGCCCTGGAGGGAGCAGAATGAATATTCATGGTCACTGTGTCTGGAAGGTGAGTGGAGGCTCTCAGCACATCCACAGGCGAGCAAGACATCCATCATAAAATTCACATTCAGGGTCTTATTCCTCTTACAGTGTTAAATATTTAACAACAGAAACTTTCAAGTGTCTTCACAATGTAATTACAGTGCCAGGAGGATCATCTTCAATTGCTTATCCCCAGCTCAGCACCGGGATCAGCACTGCCAGCAGGAGTGCTTGGGTGGCCCTCAGTCTCATCTGGGCTTCCTGAGTACCTGCAAGGACAGGCTTGCCAAAGGTAAAAAAAAAAATAAAATGTGAAAGTTGTAATAGGGAGAGAGACTGTAGGAACAGCACAGATGTCCGGGAAGATTAAAATGGAAGAAAAAATCCCTGCTGCGCTAATATAACAAAAAAAAAAAAAAACAAAACCACCCCATGGTACTAGGAAGATAGGGAATCTGGAAAGAGGATGTATACAATTTCTGAAAGACAGCGATTCTGAGAGGGGATGCAGGTTAGGTAGCGGGGAAGGAACTGGACCCAGAGAAGTGCAGGCAACGTCATGTCCCACAGGACCATCTGGGCACACGTCTGCGCTCAAGAGCAAGATGAGGAGGGTGGCGGCTTCTCATGGCTGTATCATGGAGACTTTAGATATCATCAAAAGTTGAACGCAGACAGCGTGTCGCTAATTCCTTTTAATAACCCACAAGGAAAATGAGATTCAGTAGTATATCCACAGTCCATGCATCGAGAGAAAGGGCTGACCATCATCCAAGAGAGACAGGTTCACAGGGAACATTGTTTACACGCTCCAGCAACAGCATAAGAGCAGTTATACCCTTGGATGCTGACAAAAAGGAAAAAAAAGAGGGTCAAATTCAATATGTCGTTGGGTGACTGAAGAAAAACAGAGGATTTCTCGGTATAAATTAATGTGTCAAGGCCGAATTTGCAGGGTAACATTCTCCAGAGATATCAGTCCTTGGCAGAGAAACAGCAAAGCTGATATGGGATTGAATTAATAAAGAATTAAAGGCTAGGAATATTATTAGGTCCAGTCAACATGGTTTTATGGAAAGCAGCCCTTGCCCAACAAATCTGTTCTCATTTGTAGAGGAGAGCACACATGTGGCTGATTGGATAAAGTGCCCAGACACAATCAGGCTTTACAGTTTTGGATTAAAACCAGGTCTAGCCGATGCTGGTAAAGCCCATGCGCAAATATGCTGAGTGTTGGATGAAAACGGCAGATCCCAAAACAAGTAGGGAATTCCCATCAAACAGAGTGGGGTGAAGGGAATTTTGCAAAAGCCAGCTCTAAACCCTGGAACCACAGGGAAGTGAAATGAGGAGATGGAGATGGAGATGGAGATGGAGATGGAGATGGAGATGGAGATGGAGATGGAGATGGAGATGGAGATGGAGACAGAGGGAGAGAGAGAGAGGAATGGAGTGGGGGAGAGAGAGAGTTTTGCCTGTGAGGCAAAATTTGCAAGGTGCCAAGTTGTGCAGAGGCTGGAGCAGTAAGACAAGAGGTCCAACTACGTGTTCTGCCTATGTGAACAACATGCACCTTGATGCAGCCAGGTGTTAAGACCTACTCCAAGGACAAAAGGCATTCATTGCAGCAAAGCCTCAGTGCTTCAGCATCCCCTGCCCACATGCAACAAACCCTCCTCTTCTCCTGGGCCTGCAGACACTCCTGGCCAGGCAGGAACTTTGCCTTCCCCAAGTCTACCTGGATTTCCCCATAGTTTGTTACCTCATGGTCTTCATGTTTCTCTTACATGGATCAGCAGGTAAGGTGGAGCTGATAATTGTAAAAACACATGGCCTGGTTTTGCCTCATCATTAACCATCCTCCTCAAATGAATGAAATAAAGGCTGCTGAGAGAGATAATCCTTCTCCCTTGCCCAGACTCGCCTCCTGGCAGCATCTGCCTTGTTTCGCTCTGCTCTCACCCTTTGACAGCCCTGGTTGCATATTATTGCTTAATTATCATCTCCTTACACCAGCCCTGGAACATTTAATATGGCCTGTGCTCTGCCTGGCATTACTGTAAAAGCAGTTAACAAATGTATCTGCATGTCTCACTAATCATACTAAAAACATGATCGCTATTCCGTTAAGAACCCTGCTAATGAGTAGGCATGAACTGCAGCTCCTAGGGATCGAGCGTGCCTTTCTCTCCTGCCCCTCCTGGAGCTCAGACCACAGCTAAGCTGTTTCAGGAGGATAAGGAGGCGTATCTGACATACGGCAGCCTCTGGGGCACTCAGCAGAATTCACCCTCTTGACAGATCATCCACTCTTAGGGGAACCTGCGCCATCCTTGGGGGAGCACCGAGGAGAGACACGCAGAGCATTTGGATGTCTATCTTCCACAGAGACCAGGCAACAAGCAACGAAGCACAATTGCAGGGCACTGAAATCCAACCAACAGTAAAAATAATAATAGTGATAAACAATAATAATTACTATAAGAAGTTGTACGTGCGCAAGAGAAATTCACTGGCAAAGGGAAGACTTCTGCCATGGGTAAGGACGCAGCGCAGGGCTCTGAGGTTGCTCTGTGATAACTGCCTACAACTAGAGGACTGTAGACCAAATTTTGGAGGCTCCTCACTGCCTCCAGGACCCTTGAATCGAGCAGCACACTTGAAAGGTCTGCACCAGTCCCTGGCTGTTTGCTGCCACAGGGGTGTGGAGCCCGTGATGGACTTTGGCCTCACAAGGGTAGGAGCTGTAAGCCAAACCTCGGCTCAGCGCTTGGCACACTCGTTTTGCCCATTACCTGCCTTCAGTGGCAGCAGCCGGACCTCGAGGTGCAGTGCGTGCGCGGGGCCGCTCCGTGGGCTGACCTGACCTCGGCAGTGCTCTGCTCTGGCAATGAGTTTGTCACTGTCTGGATGTGCATCTCGGCTCCATCTTTCCGCGGCAGGCTGCGAAGATCAGCCGCTCTCCCGCAGCCAAGGTGTACGTCACAGCTCTGCACCTCCGGAACGGGCGGCGGCGAGGATGCAGAAGCGCAGGGTACGTAGGTATAAGCATCAGGAAAATGCAACAGATGTGGAAAATGCAGCAGATCAGGAAAATGCAACAGCTAAATTCCGTCTGGAGGAGATGATGCAAACCTGGCCCTGCAGACCTGCTTGCAGGGGAGGTGGCAGGCTGCCGGGCAGCTGTCCCGCGCAAATCCCCACAAGTGCTTTGGTGCCAGGATCCTCCTCGCACAGACCTCGGGCGAAGCAGGCAGGGTGTGAATGGAGAGCTGCCATCCAAATCTGATCCGCCTTCCTCCAGCCTTTCACACAGCTGCGGGGTGATCTAGTCCTTCCAGGAGGCAAGGGGACGAAGAAGATGAGATCCTTCTGTAGCAGAGCAAGGCTAAGAGTAGCTCTTCATCCTTATTCCGGGTTTTCTTTTTTAAAGTCCTCACTTTCCTTTTTCAACCCTTTCTCCTACTGCTCCGTTGTTGCTCCCCTCTTCCCAACCTAAGGAAGTCTGCACTGCGGGAGCTGTTTGCGTCCACGCGTTTGCCAGTGCAGGATCATGTCAAGGGTTTATGACTGCACCATACTGAAGCAGATAGGATATGCGGATAAAGTTTTACAAATATTTTTACTGAGAAAGTGATCCACATGAAAATACATCAAACTATTGATAGATCTCCCACAAGAAAAAACAAGGCTGCTATTGGAAATGTAAGTAATGCAATTTCTAATAACCAAGCAAATGGAAGCAGAGACTGAAATTCTGCATAAATATATATAAATCTTGTATTCATTGATGTGATTGATATTAAACAATAGCAATGTATTTGACAGAAAGATGCCATGATAAAATACCACTGATGTGACAGCTCGCAGCAGAATTTTATGTTGCAGTTTACTTTTAAACCCTTATCTGTCTCTTCAGATAAGACTTCCCCCACTTTCCCAGGGTTACTGAAGGGTGGCAGAGAGCATCCTTGTCATGGGATGGGTTCTCTCAGCCCTGGCACACAACAGAGGCGCAAACACCAGCCTGTGCGTGTCCACAAAAAGTGCAACAGCGTCTGCGATATAACTCTGCTGCGTGTCCCTTTCTGAACACAGCACTTAACCCTCAAGAAGTGCTCGGGTCTCGTCGATACCAAGTGCCAGGGCTGGCAGTGACGTCTGGGAATGGGATGCTCAGGGAAAGGCTGACCTGCTGGCACGGCTGCTCAGGGTTGCTGCTGCTCCTCTATTTTCTGCACAACCACAATGAAAGCAGATTTCTTTTTCTAATTCAATATTCACCTCACAGCTTATCACTCAATGTCAGCGGCCATATTAATGTACCTAGCTTTCCACACGCAAGCAGCAACTTGGTGCTGGAGGTGCTAATTCTACAGGTGAGTTTGCCCATATGCTGTGAAATTGCAGTAAAATAAATGATCCTGGGAACCAAATGACAAACAGCAAAGCCTATGGGTGTAACGCCAGCTCCATCGGGCAGCGGACCAGGCTGCGGATCCCAGGTATTCAGATGAGCCCTGGAGCCAAGACTTCACCCAGCTCTGCTAAAACCCCTTTCTCATCCATGCAGAGCTTGGCAGGGGATGCTCTAGTCCGGCTTTTCCAGTATTTTCACTTTCCACATGCTGAGGTGCGTGGTGGGGAAGGTGGGGCACGAGGCTGTGGATATGAGCCTGGTGAAAAGGGTTTTTTGGCAGTCTGCCCCAGCCTGAGTGCATGGCCACTGGTTGCAGCACACCTGTATGGCTTGTATCCCACTCTGGGACCTGTTTCTAGACTGGTGAGAGGTGGGACATGGGGAAGAGGGTAGAGGTATGGCTCTCATGAGCAGGGACCTGGGGAGAGGGGAGATTGCTTGGAGGGTGGCTTGCTCGGGCAGGGAGTACCTGGCCTGGCCAAGGAGCAGGTGGTGTCTTTGCCTCATCATTGTGAACATCCTAAATCTGCACCATACTCGATCTAATCTCCACAGTGCACCCACAAGCCACATGGACCAGCACTCCACTTGGGAACTGGTTAATAAAACATTGCTTCAGCATCCCACGCTCAGAGCTGTCCCACGAGTGTGCTGGAGGGGTACGGCTCCCTTTCGGATGGCAGCTGCCTTCAAAGGCATCTCTTTGGCGCACCCTTTGCTGATCACCAGGGCAGGGAGGGGACAGCTCTCCCATGCTTCAGAGTAGGCTCCTGCCCAAGCCCAAGGGAAGAGATGCAAGCAGGCTCCGTACCCTGCTCTTGAACACAGCTGGTAGCATTAGCAATCACTGATTTGGCTATTCTTTATTAATGGAAGCTCCTCCTGCAGAAGGAACCCCAGACCTGCCCTGGTGAGGACTGTGGGGTCCCACAGGGACAGGCTGACACCGTCCAGCCCCACAGAGGATCACTGGTCCCAGACTTCACCTGGGGACAGATTGCAGACCGTTGGTAAAGGGGAAATTTCAGCTGCGAATAAAGAAAGGTCAATGCTAAAATACACCCGTGAGTCTCCTGGAGGGAGCTCAGAGACCACCCACAGCCTGCTAAGCCTGGAGCAGTTTGGACACCTTACTTTTTGACTGCAGTGTATCTGGAATTATTTCGTGTATTGTGTGTTCCCTGCACAAACTCGATTCTGGCTTTTCCCAAATGTAAGTGCCTCCCTTTGCAGTTCCCAGGATCCTCCTCTGTGCACGCTGTGCCCGGGCAGCGTGAGCACGCGTTTGCTCTACAGCCACGCTGCACGGAGCAAAGTCAGTTGTGTCGCTCCTGAGCCATCACCCGGGATCTGTCTGGGTTCAGCTGTAACACGAACAACGTGTGCAGCTCTGACCGAAACCCGGAGCCACTCTTCATCCATCAGCATGATGGGAACTCGGTATTAGGGAATTGCCAGGCAAACCTTTCAACCATTCTACTGAAGAAACTTCCTCTGGAAGGACTGTTATCATTTCTGGTTAAGCAGAGCTGTCTAGCAACTCCTTTATCCTCGTGGCCCTATTGTTAAGCTGCTAACCTATGAAAAGCACTGCAATAAGGATGAAAAAGAAGCATAAGAGGGAAAAGTGCGCTGCAGAGCATGCTCAGTGCCCCATGCTTAAAGGTTCATAACTCTGTTATTTATGACATGACTTTCTTCAAACTTGGCAGCCGCTCTTGTCCCATTTGAAGGCTAAGTGTATGGCAGACTGAGATTCCCAAAATGGAGAAGCTTTTGAATTATCTGTCACAACAGAAGGCTGCAATCTTCTGGAAAAGAAAAAGAAAAAAAAAAAAAAGAAGAAGAAGAAGAAGCAGAAACTGCCTATTTGTTCACTGTTACAAAGCAAAGCCTGCTGGACACATTTTTTTTGCAGAACTTTTCAGAACTTTCTGTTGGGGGAAAACTGAAGGCAAGAATTTTCAGCCCAACAGGAAATCTAGAGATACAGAGATACAGAGAGAGGGGGGCAGGAACTGAAAGTAGAGGACATCACAAAATGACTCCTACAGTGTTATGGAGTCACGTCCCTCCCTCCGTAATTAGTGTTGGTCTTGGCTGAGTGGTCGGCACGTATCAGCGGGAGCACAGCTCCACTGAGAAGTGCTGCAGTAATGGGGAGGAGGAACCACATCCTTCCGAGTTCCCAAAAGTCCCGGTGACCTTGTCCCCTCTGCCTGCCCGGAAGGTGTTTGAAAACAGTTAATTTCAGTTCATCTCTTGTCGCTGATAAGCTGGTAAGGAAGACAGTTCCCTTCCAGCCAGTTCCCTATTAGCATTCTGCCAAATGCCTTCAGGACAATTTAATTTACATGCCTATTATTTTTATGATACAGAAGATTCACGGGGAAGTGTCTAAGATTCATGTGTGTCTGGGTAGGGATGAGAGCTCCGGCGTCCACACCCTGGTTTCTCTGAAGACCTCTTGAAAGCTACAGGCATGGGAAATAGCAAGCCAGGGAGGAAGATGAGCATGACCAGCTTACCCAGCGCAGCCTTCGCAGCTGGTTCATGGGGCCCTCCTGAATTCTGGCAAGGGGTTTGCTGTCTAGAAAGCCTTGACATGATTTTTATAAGCAATTTGCATCCTATGGGCTGCTGCAGACCGTTCTCACTGCTCCCTGCTGTGTGCTGCGTGCTGTCCGTATAGGGGTGGACTAGTCCAGCCATGAATTTCTGCTCCCCACACTCATCAGCTTCCCCGCAGGCGAGAGGACAGTTATGTAGAAACGCATGAAGTTTATGGGACTTCAGAGCCTTTTTCCCAAACATCCTGCACCGTTTGCAAGCATCCTTCAATCTCATGGCCCAGGGAATTGTAGCAACCCTGTGTTGTTTGCAAGTCAGGGTGTTCCCATTTAGGCAGTTGCACCTCACCTGCTTGCCGTACCAGCTTTGCAGCTGTGTCTCAGCTACTAGAAGCTAAGGAGAAAATCCTTATCCCAGCCTGGCCAGGCAAGCCTGCAAGAGGAGAGATAAGGTGCCATCTCCTGCCATGGGAAGCATCACTACCTGAACACGTAGGCGACAGGCAGGAGCAGGTTGCACCCAGTGCATGGGGGCTTCCCCAGCACAAGCACCCCAGGACACACCAGCAGGCTTTTTGGTGGTCTTCCTTACCCACCACATCAAGGAACCACATCAGGTCCCTCCTGTTGCTCCTGCTAGCAAACACAGGTAAAAAAACAAAGTTGTTGGTTTTTTTTTTTTTTTTGCAGCTGTCAGTGTGCAGGTGCAAGTGTTTAATGAGATGATTGGCAGATTATCCGTGGGTAACGGGGCAGATCATGAGCCATTCGTTCAGGCAGTTCCTCGGGAGCAGGAGTGTGGAGGCACGTCCAGCTCTCTGTAATGTGACATGCAGCTGCCTTGCCCCCCCTCCTCCGGCTCTTCCCTGCCTTGCTCGGAGCTGGAGTTGTCCTGCTCTGGAAGAAGTAAAATAAAGGAGGGAATGGACCGCTTCATTCATCTGTAATGCTTGCGAGGGGAACTAGAGCATTGGTTCAAACTTGGAAAGCTCTCAATGCTGAGACGAGCTGAGCTCCTGGCACTGCAGAGATTTTTGGACGCAGTCATGTCTGGAGAAAGATAGTAATAATAATGACAATAATTAAGGGAAGGAGGGTGCCACCTGGTAAAATGTGGTGGGTCAGGGTGACGAACAGCCAGCTGGTCTTCCCCAGCCCTGCAGAGAGTATGTGATCGATGGCATTTGGCGCGTCTTTCGTCTGCAGTCACTTCGTGCTAATTCCACCCAGACTGAGCAGACCTCCCCTCCGCCAGCCCAGAAGATATATCAGGTAAAAGAAGTGGCTCACTAGGGTCTGCTAAAGAAAATACATTTTGCACTGAAGCCTGGAGAGACCACGAGGAGCCTGCCTTTGGCAGATGAGCTCAGGGAAGAGTTAAAGCACAGTGCCATGCTTTCAGCATGAAGAAAAAGTTGCTCTCCTTCCTTTCTTTTCTTTTTTTTGTTCCCCCTCACTCTTAAAAAAAAATCGCTTCATTTTCACTTCAGTGAAACTGGAGAGGCAGGAAATAATACAAAGGCTCTTTACAAAGTCCGACTTCTTTCTTCTGTGGCATCTGTGCTGAAGTATCTGTGATGGTAACAGCCTCTGCTCTCTCTTCACAGGACTCAGCTTCATCAAATATTCCCTCTCTTGAGGCCGTGCCGTGCGATGGTGGGATTCCCTCTCCCAGCTCCATTGTGTTTCCAGTCACACTCGGAGCCACTTACAGAGCTCGGGCAGAGGAAAGGAAAAGCAATTCTGCTTTGCTGCTCCCAGCGAGAGAAGGAGAGGGCTGTGGCTGTGGGTTTGCTCCCCGCTCAGCCTCCCCATCCCCCCAAAAGGCCACGCTTGAGCAGACCATGGCCATGGGCCACCCAGACCAGAGGGGACCCTGGTGACAGCACTGTCTCCCCCAGGCACACTCATCAAGCCACCATTTTCTGGGTATATTTTAAACCCCCTTGGTAAGTGCTAATCTGAGTAATTAATCAGTGCAGGGTCCTTCTCTCCTAGTTTGCCAGGAGTGATGGGCTGGTGGGAGCTGGTTTTGCTCCCTGGGCAGCACCTCAGTTCCAGCAGTGGTCCCTGCAGCCCCACAAGCCCCGGCACAGGCAGAGCATCCCCTGACGCAGCCCCTGCTCCCCTCCTTCCCCGCCAGCACGGCTGACCGCTTGTCCCGGGCATCGGCAGATTGCCGTGCTTGCTTTGCAAGCTCATCCTGGAGAGCGTGGGCTCCAGCGCGCACGGCGACACCCCCTTCTGCAGCAGGTGGTGATGGTCTTCTGATTGCATCAGGCTGGTCAGCTCAGAGATGAACCACCCCGCTGTCCCTCGGCCAGCAGCTCTGCAGGCAGCCACAAGCACTGATGGCATCGCAATTCCACAGCACAGGTCATGCCACTGTCCTTATTTCCACCCATAGCGAGAGCATGAGGACAGCCTGGCAGACCCATGCGGGCACAGAGCCATTCTGCTCCTTTCCTGTGGCCCCGTCCCCTCTGAAGGGCAGGGAGATCATCAGCTCCAGCTGGCATGTCTTGGGCACCTCTTACCAGTGCAGATCCCAAACAAGACCCTGGAGATGACTCATGCAAGAGAGGGTCCCAAAGCCACCATCTTTCTAAGGGAGGGGATGTAGCAGAAGAGTGGTGAAGGCACCATTCCCTGGGCACAGGAAGGTGCCAGGGGAGCAGGGAGCATCTTGGCATCCTTGCTTAGAGAGCACAGCGTGGGGAACCTGCGTAACCCCCCAGGTCCTGGAGGCACCAAAGAGGCTACAGCAGCAAGCCTCAAAGGGATGAGATGACCCTGTGGCCATATCTACTAGGACATTCAGCAGAGCAGGCAGTACCATAAAGTCCTTCAGCTGCCATTGCCCACGTGTGTGCATGTAGAGGTACAACACTGCTCATGTCCACACAGAACTCGTGTCCAGTTCTGGGCTCCCCAGTTGAAGAAGGACAGGGAACTAGTGGAGAGGGTCCAGCGGAGGGCTACAAAGATACTCAGGGGACTGGAGCACCTCTCTTGTGAGGAAAGGCTGAGAGCTATGGGTCCATTTAGCCTGGAGAAGAGAAGGCTGAGAGGGGATCTCACCAAAGATTATCAATATCTAAAGGGGGGGGTGGCAAGAAGATGGGGCCAGACTCTTTTCAGTGGTGCCCAGTGACAGGACAAGGGGCAAAGGGCACAAACTGGAACACGGGAAATTCTATCTCAACATGAGGAAAAACTTTTTTATTCTGAGGGTGGCAGAGCACTGGCACAGGCTGCCCAGACAGGCGGTTGAGTCTCCTTCGCTGGAGAGATTCCAAACCCACCTGGATGCCTTCCTGTGCAACCTGCTCTGGGTGACCCTGCTTTGGCAGGGGGTTCGGAGTAGGTGATCTCCGGAGGTCCTTTCCAACCCCTGCCAGTCTGTGATTCTGTGATTCTATAAGTGCTGGATCTCCCTGACCACTGCTCTCTCCACATCCCCCTCGATGTCTTGGTGACTGGGAAGGAAAGGTTGTGGTAGAGGCTGTGGTGCACAGGAGACTCCAGGTGGACCCTGTACAGCTCCTGCCCCAGGGGGATGCTCTTACCCTGGCATGGCAGAGCTGGCAGCAAGCATCGGAGTCGGCTCAGCCCCGAAGGCAGCTCAGTGTACACAGCACGATGCTCGTGATGATGGGCAGGCTGCTGCTGCAGCTCCCTCACTGCTCTGGCCCATCACTGCTCTGGGAACTCTTCTCTCCCCACTCCCATGCTGACCCCAAACCCACCAGGAGATTGCACTCATGCTGTTTTCTTCCCAAAATATCATTCTCCTAATAAAAGTGCTGCTGTTGTCACCTCTCCCTGGTGCGGACACACTCTGTTCTCCTTCATGTTTTAATTAAGTCTCAAGTTCCTCTAGTATTTCCACTGTAAAAATTGACTCAGAACAGCACATTTCACCTCCCCCCACAGGACTGCACAAGGGCAGTTTCCCTCTCCAGGCGGCGGTGAAGGACATCCCATGAACCACTGGCCAGGCTTCCCTGCCCTCCACCAGACCTGTTACAGCAATGCTCATGTTCCCCAGACAAGAGCGAGACAAGACTGGAGCATCCTACCCCAGGGCACCCTGCGCGCATGCCCCAGAGACCATCTGCTTGGGCCAGGGACAACTAGTGGTGGACCACAGAGATGAAGAAGGGATCAGGAGCCATCTGCAGACAAGAAGATCCTTACTCAGGTGATGGCAGAAGGGACCCAGCTGGGGGTCAGCATGTCCAGTTCTGTCCCTGTGCTCCGTGCACCTCAGCAGCCCCAGGTGCTACATTATGCCCATGGAAATGTCAGCAGGAGTCACACAGAGCGTGGCCGATGCCCGGGCTCACCAGCCCAGCATCTAGTTTTGTATACCTGCATGTGACCCCACATGCATGAAGGACCAAACTGACCCTGGCAGAGCCGGGCAGAACCCCTGAAATGGGTCAAACCCAGCTGGAAAAAAATGGTGGAAACGGTGGAGCTTCTGAAACTGCACACCTGCTTCCTCTTTTTCCAGTTCTGCCTTATTTTGAGCTGGGTGAAGAGTCAAAACTAATTTAAAAATACAAATTAAAAAAAAAAAAAAGTAAAATCAAATTAATCTTTTTCTTTTTTTTTCTTTTTTCCAGGACAAACATCTTGATTTTTGACTGGTACGAAAAATACTTGGATTTCTGCTCACAGCTTCCTGCTGGGCTCGGTGGGGTCTCCTCTGAGCGCGAGCAGTCAGCCCCAGGGCCAGTCTGCCAGCAGGAGCCCGAGGCAGACCCCAGGCTGCTTTGAGGAAGGAGCAAGAAGAGTTTCTGCAGAAGATTTCATCCCACAAAAACAGCAGGACTGGACCCAGCGACCCTCCAGTCCTCCATCTCTGCACCCAGGATCGCCGCCGTGATGAATTCCTGGGACGCCCAGCGTGAGTCGGTGCTGCAGCCGTGACAAGCACACAATGGGGCTCGCTCCACCTGCCAGGAACTAACAATTACAAAGCAATCAGCAGCACTAACACAGCGACTTGCACAAGGAGCCCCTGGCCTGCTCATTTGCAGTAATTAAGAGCTGCCAAGCCCTCACGTCCTCGCTGAGGGTGAAGGGCAAGCGCATGTGGGGCCACAGGGCTGCGCAGGAGTCTCACCTGGGCTGCGCCACACACTGTGTCCCATCATGGGCACAGCATCACTGAGGGGTGTCCCCATCCCACAGCCTTCGTGGGGTCCTGCACCGGGCAGCACCGCTCTGTCGTCAAGGTGCACAGCAAGAGCACAGACGCCTGTACCAGCTCGGGTGGGAAAAATGGGTGCAAAAAATGGGTGCGAAAGGTGCAGCACAGGAGAAAGTGTCTCAGGTGTCCTCCGAGGGTGGGACACCAGCCACTGTGGAGCAAATGCAAGAACCAGCTAGTCACAGCAGATGCCCAAGAGAAAGAGGGTCTCGGGGTGCATCTCCTCCTGGCTCATCTGTATCACAAGCTGCATCCTCCTGCAATTGCCTAATGCAACAACATCACAAGTTATTTACATATTTATGGAGTATTTACCCTAAACCTCATAATACTACAAAAAATTGATCATACAGCTAGTAATTTAAATGAAAAATTGTTATTCATGTGTTTTCATTGTAATGTCACATGCCACAAAATATTACGGGTTCATGAGGCAGGCAGTGCTCTGCTAATAATTAGAATACATTACCACTTTGATGAGGCATTTACACAAAACCGCGGAACCGTCTCAGAACTGCCGAGATGCTCCCAGCACCCCAATTAGAATATGTCAGAGGCTTTGATTTATGCTATAGATAGCGTGGCATAAATCGCACCTTTTGCTTAATTCCAGATACTTTCCACACCGCAGAACGTGTGCGCTGTCACCTCCTGGATGCCCTCAAACGCCTTGGGGTGCTGGTGTTTTGAGCTCAGCACAGCCAGTGCCTTCATGGGTACAGGGGGTTAACAAGTCTCGCTGCTCGGAGGATCCGCAGAGACAACAGACATGGCAGTACGTGTGGCGGACCCTTCCCCATGGGAGGTGCAGAGGGTCCGGGTGTGACCATGGACACAGGGTGGGAGCTCTGCAGAAGGTCCGCGGGAGGTGTCCCCAGGGATGGGCAGAGGGCACAGTGTTTGTGGAGAGCTGATGAGCAGTGCTCACAGGCATAGATGTGTCCACACCTCACCTCTGGTCCCTCCATCCCTCCTGCACAGTGCTACTGCCCCCTCCACCTCGTTTCCCAGCTTCCCACCTCCGCTCCAACTACTCACCTCCCTCCTGTCTCACCTTCTGCAGCCTGGTCCATCCCACTGGTCTCTTTGCATAGACCCTCCACCAGCCACCCCACCTTCTCCTATCCCCCAATGAGGCTTCCAGCCCTCTCAGCCCCATCCCAGCTGTGTGTTCCCCAACACTTGATGACTCCTCCTCGTCGGGCCCCATGGTCCCGCTAGCAGACAGTCACAGCAGCTCTGCTCCCTGGGGTGGGCCTCATCTCTCCTGGGATGGTTGGATACCAGCAAAGGCAATAGGAATACCCCGTTGCCCTTCTCCCAGGTGGCCTCTGGGCCTCTCTCAAATGCCTGTGTGGACAGTGGAGATCCAGAATGTAGGGTCCAATCCTGCCTGGGCCCCTCAGCGATTGGGGGGATAGAGTGGGGCTTTCCCCTGAGAGCTGGCGGAGTTAGGACACCCCATGACGCGCCAGCTCTCTGCTGACCAAGCAAGTATTGCTACACCTACCACAAGGCTTACAGCCCTCGTTCCCAGGAAAGCTGGCCTGGCACATCTGTTGTTACACTTGGGATTTTTTGGCAGAAGAGCCTCCGAGCTACTTGCTTGGCTGTCCCAAGGGTTGGGGAATAGCTGCACCTCAGCACAGACTGCTCGCTGAACCCAGCTTTTGGGCCAGCCCAAAAGTTTGATGCCTTCTGCATCAGAGGGTGTCGGACCCAGCAGCCCAGAGCAGCCGTCCCAAATCACGCCCGCAATGCAGCCGGCCGCGCAGCGATGGCACGGCACAGGGCAGTGAGGCGTTCGGTGGAGAAATAGATTTAAGTGTTGTCACGCCTTGAAGGAGCAATTACCGATGACAGGCGCTGCAGCAATGAGCTGTGAAGCTATGACAAATGCCCCAGCAGCACCCCTCTAACAAATAACCAGAAGGTGAGAACGCAGCAGGGAAACACCGGCTGAATAGGGAAAACGTGCCTGTGTCTCTGGAAAACATCTTTAACGCCTCTGGGTTCATTATGGTGTTGCCTTTTCTTAATGCCATTCGAAGCCAATAGCATCAGCCCTCGGGAGCTGCACATCTCTGCTAACCAGCTGGCAGCGCGTGCCCTGCTCTGCTCATCCCTTTCTGCTGGGCTCGCACTCACAGCAGCACCGGGACACCTGGGCAGAAGGGGACCGATGGTGCACAGGGGAAGGGATGAACCAGGTGATGCAGGAAATAAAACACGGGGAGGGAATAAATGGCCAGGGCAGGACAGAGCCCTCGGGAGCTGCACATCTCTGCTAACCAGCTGGCAGCGCGTGCCCTGCTCTGCTCATCCCTTTCTGCTGGGCTCGCACTCACAGCAGCACCGGGACACCTGGGCAGAAGGGGACCGATGGTGCACAGGGGAAGGGATGAACCAGGTGATGCAGGAAATAAAACACGGGGAGGGAATAAATGGCCAGGGCAGGACAGAGCTCAGAGATGTCCGAGGCTGCGAAGCTCCCACAGCTGGTTTCAGCTCAGCTGGTGGGTT
>NW_009661367.1:212288-263727 GCF_000708025.1 Charadrius vociferus | reverse complement strand
CAGGAGGGGTGGGAAGGAGCACGGGGCTCCTCACCCTGTGCCAGCTCTGCAGCGATGGGCTGAGAGCCCAAACCCTCCGTCTGGCTGCTGCGGCAGCGGGGGGTGAGCAGCACGTCCCCGGTGCAACTGCATTTGAAGAGAAGGGATGGTGCTGGAGGGGGCTGGGGAGAGGGACAAGGACACGAGAAAGCACAGCCTTGGGGGACCCCAGCAGTAGGAGAGGGGTCCTCTCCATCCTCCACTGCCGGTATCTGAAGTGATCCATGGGAGCCTGGCACTGCACGGCCCTCCTTGTCCCAGCCCTCAACCCTGGCAGGTCTTGGGGACCACGCTGAAGGTCCACCACCCCTTTGCTCCTTCCACAGCGTGAGGGGCTGCATGGTGCAGCAGTTCCCAAAGGGTTGCCTGTCCCCACAGCCTCGTGAGGGCACCGGGAGCCACAGTCAGGGGAGATGGCAGCCACACGGCTGTGACCACAGCATCGGCAACAGCGGTCAGGGCAGAAGCTCTGCAAGGGCTCAGACAGGCTGGACCCATTGCCTCCCTGGAACGGTGGAGGAGTCAGGACCAAAATAAACCCCGTGGGAGATATCTCATGACAAATGTGAACTTAGTGCTGAGCCACACAGTGTAACTTTGCCTTTGCCAGGGCAGGGACAAGTGTCTCCGAGGGGTGGGATCTGTGCAAGCGGGTCTGCCGCAGCACAGCCAGCGTACCCGCAGCCTCTACGATGCGCCGTTTCCCTCGTGTACCCACACAGGGTCTGCAGCTCTGCTTTTCCTACCTTCACCTTGACGAAGCTATATATCCTATTGTCTTTTGTGCTACAGTTTGAAAGCAAACTACATAGCATTGTCACTAGGAGCTGTGCCTCATGCACCTTTTTTTTTTTTACCGGGGTCTTTAATTGCACGTTGTTAAGTGTATCGCATGGGACTAATGATACCAAAGAAATTTTGAGTCAGAAGGAAACAATCGTGTGATTGCCCTCTTAAAAGCAAGACGCCTCTCAGACACAGGAGTAGCACTATACCAAGAGAAAAAATTTCCCAGACATTTAAGGTTTAGAAGAGCCCGTCTTTAGGAAGAGACAAGTGCTTTATTTAGGATCAAAAAGGATGACCCCAGGGATCCTTACCAGAAGCTGTAAACTACATCATAAAAGTGAAATAACTTTTACCGAGGCTTGCAAAAAAAAAAAGCCTTCCTTTCAAGAATATTCTGTGCAGCTTAAAAACTACTCATATTAAAATGAATCAATTTCATAAGCATGCTAACATCTTTATTTCTCAAATGTTAAGTAGAACATTTAGAACTGGAGAATGTATTGCGGAAGACCTTTCTTACATCTAAATTCCTGTTTCTGCTTAAAGGTCAAAACCTTTCTGGGTGTTTTTTCCTTGATAAGCTCCTTCAGAGGCGTTTATTTACAAACCATCTTCTTCCATATATAAGCCTCACATAATAACTCCTATTGCTTTTGTTCTCAGTGCAGGAGATGGATGTGTACAAGTGTAGCAAGGCCATTTGATGTTATAACTGGATCTCAAGGCAAGCAGCGTTTGAGTACAGAACAGAGAAGAAGTGGGCCCAGCCCTGATCTAAACAGTGCTGCGGATGCCTCACCTGGTACACAGACCTGTGGTACCCGGGGTCTGCATGCGGGCGGCAAAAAGCCCCTCGGCCATTTGGGGACCTTCCTCTAACTGCTCACAGATGCTCTCATGGGGGAGCGTGCTTCTGGCTCAGTGTAAACGCAGCAGGACAAGAGTCACCTCCAAAGGCTTAAATAGAGAAGACAAGTCTGAAGACAAGTCTGTAGCGAGTGACGACCGTTCTGTTTCAAAACTCTCAAAGAATTCATTTTCTCAAGAAGAGTAGTTAGGCTGAAGAATCATAGAACAGAGATTTGACCCTAAGCAAAGCACAATGTCAACTCCTTTCAATTCCTGATGAACTCAAGGGATGTTTTAGAACGTGGATTAAGTCAGAGAAAAAGGTCGGAGGTACTGGGACCTGTGCTGTTCAACATCTTTGTCGGAGACATGGACAGCGGGATCGAGTGCACCCTCAGCAAGATTGCCGATGATACCAAGCTGTGTGGTGAGGTAGACACGCTGGAGGGGAGGGATGCCATCCAGAGGGACCTGGACAGGCTGGAGAAGTGGGCCCAAGCCAACCTCATGATGTTCAACAAGGCCAAGTGCAAGGTCCTACATCTGGGTCGGGGCAATCCCAAGCACAACTCCAGGTTCGGTGGGGAATAGATCTAGAGCAGCCCTGAGGAGAAGGACCTGGGCGTGCTGATTGATGAGAAGCTCAACATGAGCCAGAGGAGAGGCTGAGAGAGATGGGGGTGTTCAGCCTGGAGAAGAGAAGGCTCCAGGGAGACCGTACTGTGGCCTTCCAGTCCCTAAAGGGGCTCCAGGAGAGCTGGGGAGGGACTTTTTACTGGGGCATGGAGTGATAGGACGAGGGGGAATGGCTTCAAACTGGAAGAAGAGAGACTTAGATTAGATATTAGGAAGAAATTTTTCCCTGTGAGGGTGGTGAGGCACTGGCCCAGGTTTCCCAGAGAAGCTGTGGCTGCCCCATCCCTGGAGGTGTTCAAGGCCAGGTTGGACGGGGCTTGGAGCAACCTGGTCTGGTGGGAGGTGTCCCTGCCCAGGGCAGGGGGGTGGAACAAGATGATCTTTAAGGTCCTTTCCAACCTAAACCATTCTATGGTTCTGTGAAAAGTTAACATTCTGAGGATGCCCTGGGACTCTCCCACCACAGCACCAGAAGCGATTAGGGTAACACTGCACACACACAAATATGCTCCATATCCATGAGCCAGGCAGGGCAATGCCTCCAGCTGGTTGAAAGAATGGCAGAAACCACATTTTCCTTCTATCTTATGCAGCTAATTTTTTTCAGGTAAGCAGTGGCCAGACAGCTAAAGCGGAGAGCGGTGAACAAAGAGGAGTCATGACACACCAGGGTTTTAATGCGACACACCGCATTATTTCTTCAGCACCGGGAGCAATAGGAAGTTGTCAATGTTCTGGCAAGGAATCAGAGTTAATGTATTCTCATAATGAATTTAATGGGATAATGAAATGCTGTTGTAATTGAAGGTATTAACAGCTTCTCCTGTTAAATACCAACTTGCTTAGACCATGTGTTCCTTGAGAAAAGACACGAGCTAATCTTGGTAAACAGAGAGAAATAGTGGGATTTAATTTGGATTTAGGACTCTCAGTATACAGTCATTTGGTGGTTTTCAAGGCTACTCCTTTGAGTGCCTTCTTTTAAGTAACTGATTTAAATTTGGTTGCATTGGATTTAGCTGAGATTATTCAACTTTGCATATGCAGATACCATTTAGATTATGTGAGAGATGCAAAGAGGATTCGCCAAGCCCTTGAATTCGGCTATTGTGCCCATCTCTAAGCTCCTTTAATTGTCTAAAAAGCGTAAGGGAGAACTCACCAGCAACTCTGGGAAAGGACATGCTTTGTCTTCGGCTCGCGGGAGGAGAGGAGCCCTCCAGGTACACGTGCTCTCTGCCCACACGTCTCAATTATCAGCTCTCAGCAGAGATAACGGCTGCAGCCGCTGTTTGCCATTCGTGTTCTGTCTCTCATATTCTCTCCTTTCCTTAATAATCAAATAGTCATGCTTAATAACTGTGATTATTGTACCTGTCTTCAGCTGTGATGGATAACAGGGAACAACTCACCGTCTTGGTATTAACAGAGACACTGAGGAACATTTAGTCTTTGGGCATTCAGGTTTCCCTTTGCTAAATTTCAACCTGTTTTTAAAGGAAACTACCTGTCAGTCAATAATGTGATCCCCATGAGAGCTGGGCTAGGGTCAATGGCCCCAAGACTGTCCACAGGTGGGATGGAGAGGGAGCTCTTGAGGATTTTGGCTTCACTCCTCATCACATGCCTATAGCCATACCCACCTCTGCAGCATGGGAGCAGGTAAGTGACACTGCATTCCACCGCCTGGGCAAGCGCGGGGCAGTTCTGCTTAACCTCTCCCTATGTCTTTTGCCTGCATCCCCCAGAGCACCTGAGGAGGACGGTGACCTGCAGGTATGGTCTGAACCCCAGCATCTGTGTGAGGACAGCATGTGATGCAGGAGTCCCTCCAGCAGCATATTCAGAGTGACAGACACCCGGGTCAGAAGGGACAGTGATGCTTGTAAGCCCTGACCTCCTGTGCACACCAGGGAACTGCACAGAGTGACTTCTGCCCCAGCACTTGTGGTGCACCTGGAACACTTCTCTTGGAGAGGTATCCCAGCTCAGTGAAAAGTATCTCACTGCTGGAGAACCCATCCTTTCACTGGGTGCCTAGGGACTAGTGGTCTCCCCTAAAGAGAGCGAGTGTTACAGGTCAGACCTGCTTTTGGGCAGAGTGGGAGTTCTGGTCTTCTGAAGGAGGCTGCTTTAGAGTCTGTGGAGCATTGTCGACTGGCTGGAGCAGCCATATTTTGCTCTTGCACTTTCCTGTGATGATTAAGACAAGGTGACACTGGATTTCCATGGTTACAGGTAGGCACACTTGGCATGGTTTTGTTGGAAACACTGAGTAGGGGTAGTTGGGTTTGTGTCTCCAAGGTCACTTTCTCTAGGAGACTACCTGGAGGCACAGACAAGGCTGAGGCAGCGCAAGAGTTACAGGCAGGTTGGGCAGCTGGCCGGAAACCTTTACAGAGGACTGAGTTTCTCAATTTCACCATCAGAGGCTGACTTCCTTCCTGAGATGATTTCCGGTTCAGTTGTGATAGTGTAGCCCAGGCTAAGAGGATGCACCAGGAAAGTGGAAAAAAAAAAAAAATCATTTTTTTCTAAAAGAATATAAAAGTGAAGACCAAGCATTGGGACTGTATGTGTCCAGGTCTCACAGGGACATGCTGGCTCCTTACGGGAAGTTGCTAGCAGAGAAATCCTGCCAGACTCCCACAGCAGGTTCATCTCCATGCCCCAACATCTGGAGCCTGAAAGGAGAGAGGAGGGCTCGATGCACAGAGTGTGGATTTGGCTCCAGGGGGCTCCCCTGGTCCTTCCAGCTTAACCAGTCTCCTGGCAACCAGGAGCTGCTGAGGGAGCTCAGGGATAAACGAGCTGCCTGCACCTCATTTACAGCTCTGTAATTATTTGTTTGGGTGGCAGGCATATGGGCCATTCACTAGAGCCTGGGATTGGTCTATTATTCTCTCTGCAGTTTAACACCGTGTTCTGCTAAATTATGGTATTTGTATAGGTCTTTGGTTAAATAAATAAATAAATAAATAAATAAATAAATAAATAAATGAGTTGGAAGACCGGAGAGGTGCAGAAAAAAGCTACAAAGTTGATTTACGGGCCAGGAAGAACACCTTCCATGCAGAGATTTAAAGGCTTCAAGCTGGTTAGCTTTTAAAAAAGAAGACTGAGAGGTGCCTTCATCATTGCATCTAAATACCTTCAGGGCGAGAAAATATCGTGCAATAAAGACTCTGTGACTCTGCTGCGAAAGGCAGAACAAGAGCTGGAAGCTGAAGCCAGCAACATTCGAATTATAAATTAGACACTTTTTGAGAAGGAAAGCATTTAACCACCACTGAAAGTGGCCTGAAGAGATCTTTCTGAAAGATGTGTTTCAGTCAAATCCAAGTCACTAGATGCACTCCATGATGAACCCCGTGAAATGTAATGGCTTGTGATTTACAGGAAATCAAGTGTGATGATCTAATGCATCTCTCCAGCTTTATGCCCTATGAATCTATTAAATAAAACCATCACACAAGCTGAAAGCCGGCAACAAATTCCTTCTTCTTGACATACACCTAAAAACGAGGATGTGGCTGGAGCTCTCCTGGAGGCACACGCCGCTCCTGGCAGAGACAGACAGATCATTGCAACATGCTGAAGGGGAGACTGGGGGGGGGGGAGGAAGTGTTTTCTGCCTTGTGACAGCTCAGTGCAATTTGTGAGTGATGAAGACGTGGCTGGGATCAAAGAACCTCGGGCAGGTTTGGGAGGTTTCACAGCACCTGGTGCCATGGAGCCTGGCCCAGGGCAGGGCATGGAAGAGCTGTGGATGGGCAGCGGCTCAGCAATGCCACAGCCCCACTGGGGAGCCGTCCTGCGGGCAGAGACGAGGCGGAAGGACACAGATAAGGCATCCAGTAATGCTATGAACTTGGGGGTAACCCTGGGCTTAGCGGTGGTCTCGCTGGAGACGGCCGAGCTCAAAGGCTGACGCGCACCCCGCAACTCCCAGGTCAAGCCCGTGCTTTTAAAAAACGCAACCTGAAGCGGTGCCACCATGTCTCCTGCTAACTCAAAAGTGGGTCCAGAGCTTGGCAAAGACTGACCCCCCGCCTCCCCTCTCCTCTCTGCACCCCGGAGTGAAGAAGACAAGCTAACCGAGCGAGCCACTTCCCCGGGCAGGTGGCAGAGGACATCTCTGTTAACCCGTCCTCTGAAATCCACCGGTACGCTTAGTATTCGCAGCACAGCCCAATTATTTATAACAGAAATTTTTCATTTTGAGTTTCAAGGTATAACAAGGTGGTTATAAAACTGATTTAGGGATAGAGAAGTTTGATTATAAAGGGAAATTATTCGAAGGTTTCAATGGAAGGAATAAGTTGCTGTGAAATAATAGTCCTGTTACAGGGAAGATACGCGCTGAATAAAAAGCCATTTAACTGTTCCCTCGCCCCGTGCGCGGCCGTCCCAGCAGCGCTGGTGCTGCGGCGGGAGGGGCGGGGTGGTCCACGCTCCCACTGCCGCCGAGCCCGCCGCAGGGCAGGGAGGAACCGGCTCGGCTCCCAGCAGAGGCAAACGCGCGCCGCGGCGTCCGGGGTGCGGGTGAGCGTGAGGGAGAGAATAATTGTACGAACTTTATGATACAACACTCCACCTCAGAAACGGATATAAAAGTGATAGAGTGGCCCCTGGAAGCTGGCAGCAGAGTAGAAAGAGAGCTCAGACTCCTGACAGACGGGATGGGAAGGAGGGGGCTGGTGTGCAAAGCCAGGAAAACTCTTGATTTTTCACTGTGGCACAGCCTGGTTTTTTTTCACACCCTGGTGCACAGCACTGGGCGCTCCTCCTGAATGGCAGAAGAGGCCAAAAAGCCATCCCCACCCCTCCTCACACCAAGAGTCCCGCTGCTCGTACACAGCTTGGAGCATTGGGATGGGTGGCTCGATGGCCAGCGCTGGCAGGGTCTGTGAGACACGCCATCCCCAGTCTACAGAGATCCCTGATGTCCCACACCCATCTCCCAGCCTGCAGCCCCCCGTGCCTCATTCCAGCTACACCAGTGCTGCAAGGCACTTTGCAAGTGACAGATCAGGCTTGTTTCACCCCATATATCGAATTTTAAAGATATGTCATTAAATAAATTTTCCTTGTAACAAAAAATATTGTTTGCTTGCACTGCGCAAGCAAGCTCTCATTTGGCACTGCATAACCACTGTCATTTTGCAGTGGTTTTCATTACTCCTTCCTGACACAGCCAAAATTCTGGATAGAGAAGACCTCTGCCCCGCTGCAGAGAAGCCCTGCAGTACCCAAAGTCCTCACCCATTGCACATTCGCTCTGCAAGGCTACAAGGGATGTGTGTAGGCTGTATCCCTGTCTCTTCCCAGCCTGTGGTCATGCAGACCCTGTGTGAATGCATCCAGGAGGGTGGGGAGTCTCTCCAGGGCTGGGGACAGAGCCAGGGCTGGTGGTGAACACGGGGATGCACCACGGTTCAGGATCACACATCCCCAGACCCATGCAGCCTTCCCTTAGCCATGAGTATCAGCCAGGGAGACAACCAGCTTGGTTCAGCTCAGCTCCTTAGAACTCATGCAGCAGCTGCTCCTCTGGCTCCTTGGACTGTGCAGAGCTTCAGATCTGTCCCTTGGACAAGAGTTTATTCCATCAGTCTGGTCTCTGGCTGGCAGCTTCTGCAGCCACGACTGCCTTCGCATGTGCCAGGATGGGATCGAGCAGCAACAAGGGACAGGAGGGTGAGCATCCACAGGGGTGCAGGAGGAGCTGGTGACCAATACAGCAAGCAGGACTGGGGGGTTTCAGGCCACCCACGGGCACCAGCTCCATCAAAGTGCTCTGGGTCTGAGCTCTGGAGAGCAGAGCAGGAGCGGGCATAGGGCTGGACCGCAGTCTGTGACATGCCACTACTAGGAGCAGCTCCCCAACTCTTTGGGATGCAGATAAGGCCAGGTTGGACAGGGCTTGGAGCAACCTGGTCTAGTGGGAGGTGTCCCTGCCCATGGCAGGGGGGTTGGAACGAGGTGATCTTTAAGGTCCCTTCCAACCCAAACCATTCTGTGATTCTATAACCACAGCCAGTGGCTTCCCACTGGGAAGGGAGGCAGAGGATTCATCAAAGAACACAAGTCAGCAGGACTGTTATTAGACAGAGATGATAAAATTGCTAATAATGAGGCAGGGAAGACAGGAGCAGAAATATTTATGTGCTGTGTGGGAAGGAGCCTGAGGATGTGCTGGCATACCACGAGAGCCGCGGAGTGTTCCCCCTTGCTGCTGCGGAGGGTTAAACACAATCTCTCGCTGAGAAACACTTCTAAACTAATCACACCAGACAAGGTACCCCCAGCATCCAGTGAGCTAACAAGGAGATATCTGGCCTTTATTAATTTTGACTACATCAGAGACAACAGGGAGCTGAAGGAGATGGCAAGAACACTGACTTTTTACTTTGCTGCACCCCACGGAGGAAGCGGGCCTGTAATCCGAAATCAGTCACGGAAAATAATAGGAGGACCAACACAGGATTCGGCTGATAAAGAATTAAATTACAGGATTAACACCAATCAGTGTAACGCATGCAGGCAACTTTTTCATGGCAGGCCGCATGGATCGGAGCCCTAGCATCGCTTTTAAGATGAAATACACGAACAGCACCAGGAACCAGCATGAGGTCTCTTTGCTTTTAGGCAAACGGCGAGGTGAGCCTTGGCTCAGCGTGGTCCAATGTGCCCAGCACCAGCGGGCACCGGGGATGCTTCACTCACTAGCAAACGGCGTGGGTGCACGGCTGGAGCTGCTCCTCACCCTGCCCGTGCTGGGCTGGTCTGAGGGAAAGCACTGGCGGGGATCTCGACAAACAAGCATTAAAGCTGGCTCTTCATATGAGACGGAAATTAAGGATATGATAAATTCACTTTTTAAAACAATCAGATCTCCAATTCCCACTATTAGACTCGATAGGAGAGGCGATGAGGACTCGGGTTAATGTGACAGATCAGCCATTTTGTGGAAATGAACACATTTATTTTAGCTGCGCCGTACAGGCAAAATTCACTTTAAATTACATAACATGGCAATTTGTCTTCATCATCCATTACCTGGGAGTTCGTAAGTGAAAATCTGTCATCCGAGATGCTGCCTGCTCTTGTCTAAAAGTTCAGGACACCCGGCTGGTTCGGTGCCGCGGGCGTAAACGCGCTCTGCGAGGACGTCCAGCCAAGTGGCATCCACGCTGCTCTGTGCAAAGCTCCTGGTGAGGGCAGGCAGTCCGTCCTGCTCACCTCCTGCCCCCCATCACCTCTGCCGAGCCATCACCCATCCCCGCTTGATCCACACCTGTGTGGGCCCAGCGGTGGGCAGGGATCCTCCACCCAAACTGGGCATCAGCCCTGCAAGCACCTGCGACCAGACCCCCGTCCCCGCAGGCAGAGCCGCTGGGTGAGGAGCTGAGATAAGGAGCCATCCTTGGCACGTACCAGATGCCTGGTGACATCAAGCCTTTTTCCAAATTGTCCTTGTATTCAGAAATTTAGGAAGGTTCCCTTCCATGGCGTGAGTCCCATCTGGCGGTATCTGGACTCCCCGTTTTTTCCTCCCGGTGACCAAATTCTCCAATCACAGAGATCTTTTTGCTCGGCGAATCGTGACTGTTTTGCCGAGAGTTACAGCTGGTTCTTCCCGTACATCATTTCTCACTCCCTTTCTCCCTGTGTTTCCTCCTCCTCAGATCTCAGTCGCAGACTTGCCTTTTATCAGAGACTCAGCAAGCCCCCAAAATTGCAAGATTGGCTCTTCTCTCTAGATCAATCGCAAGTAATCCTATGATTTTGTCTTCTTTGTGTGCCCTCCGCTTAAAAGCATATTGCTCATGGGTTTTATTTTCTACAGGGACTGCAGCACTCCCCAATTTTCTGTAGTACAGCTGGGTGCACTTAGCCTCTTCCGCTTGACTTGCCTGAAAAATGTGAAACTCTTCAGAGTAAGCAATTGTCAAGAAAAGCTGCCTTCAAACTTTCCTTTTTTTTCTGGTTGCTGTTTCTTGAAGCAAAATGAGCAGTGAAACAGTGCCTAAGCATTCTCCATTTGTTTTGAACTTGTTCATAGCTTTAGCTTTTGTGAGGCTCTTAATTTCGCATCATTTTTGGTTTTGCTCCTAATGCGACAGGAGATCAAAGATGGCGAGTGCAAAAAAACTGTGAGTTCAAAATAGGTCTGAGCCTGACGTCCAGCAAAGGTTAAACACTGCCTGGTGTTTGGAGAAACCTTCTTATAAGCTGAAGAGCAGAGCACTGGAATAGGTGGTCAGTGAAATACTCCTAATCGGGGGTTTGTTAATAGTCTGTTCAGTGAGCATCCATCCAGCTGATGCACTTTGGAGGGGAGATGGATGGATGGGCTCGTTTTGTCTTCATCCTATTTTTTGTATTCTGTTTCAGCTGCCGACAGAAGTTTACAGAGCCCAGTTCAGTCATGCGCCCTCAAAGGCAGGGTCCTTCAGCTTTACCTCTGTTTTTACTCAACAAGTTAGAGCACCGGCAGTACTGAAGCGAGTCCAGGATGCTCCGTGACCTCCACATCGTGTACTACGGATATTTCATTTGAGCCAAAGGGGCAGAGGATGGTCACATCACTCTCCACGTGCCAGGGCTCGCCCGGGGGAGGGGGCGGGGGGGGTTATTGTAGGGATCGGGAAGGAGAACAGCAGTTGCTCTCTGCCCTGACTGTACTGCGGCAGCGGTATTGACGGGCTGTATCCCTGTCCCAAACAGCATCTCCCCTTGTGCGTGCAATCTGCACACACAGTCTTGCTCCCTCGTTTTTTTTCAGATGTGAGGTAATTAGTGAAGTCTTCCTCAGAGTGTTCCATAATGTAAGCTTTCATTGCAAATAAAAGTTTACAGCATTAATGCTTGCTGGCAAAATTTGCAAATGTGAATCAAATGCAGCAATCTCTTCCCTGCACCTGAAGGGAGCCTGAAATAACAGCTCCAAAAGAGCTATGAACTGCCTATTAATTGGACAGGGCATTAATTTTGAAAGCAAATAACATTAATCATCTCCCAGTTGTGATTTATCCGTCACAAAAATTCAGAGGGTGTGCTTATCTCAGAACCTACAGTAACAAACATGGATCACAAAAATGTCAAATACTTCCTTGTTGCCTTGTGCTTCCAAAAGAAAATTTTCTAATGCATCATCCAAAGAATAAAAAAAAAGTATCTTTGAGGTGGGTTGCCTTCCTGCTTCTTTTAATATATTGCGGTAAATATTTCCCAAGCCTCTGCCTCTCACAACCCTTATTCCCACAGTCTATTAATGATATTTTTCCCTGCTCTTTTGGAGACTTCTGAGAATTTTCCTGCCTGCATAACTTTTAATTGCAATAACTTTATTTGCACACTTAATACAGGTGTTTTCACCATTCACTGCTGAGAGATTATTCTGATTGGAGAAGCAGACATTCTACTTTAGCTTTTAAAATTCAGCTTCACTATGGCCCTACTAAAGAACTAATAAAAAATTATTCCAAAGTTCACAATGCCCAACTTCCCATGGCCGGGGCATTAGGGACATCCTGATGTGTTTGTAATGAAATACAGACAACTATTGGAGCAGAATGCTTTCAGGTGCCAGCAATAAATACGCTTGTATCATGCTGGTTGCGAAACCGTACCTGCTAGAAAAGCAAAATCAAAGAATAAAAAGAAATAAAGCGGCTCATTGCCTGCATCAGATTAACCAGTGACCTACTTGAGGAAAGCCAGGCCAAACGGGATGTACTGATTTGCTAAAATGCATTGACAGAACTTTTACAAAATCAATCCGGTTCCCCCTGGATCATGTTAGAAGATCTGAGCTTGGCTCCGTTCCTCTCCAGGCGGTATTTGTTTACTGAGTACTTGGGGGGTACCAGCTCTCCCGCTTTATCTTTGGATAAAAAGGCCTAATCTTTGATTTCTAAAAACTAAGGCTCATTGCTACACGCCCGATGCCCAATGACCATGCGCCGTCATAAAGCCCCGGGCCTCTCAAGATCGGTCGTTTTGAAGTGCCTTTTCATACCACACCTCTGAAGTCCAAATGCCGCTTTGCCTTGGCACCCCACTCCTTCCAACTCTCCCACCAGCCTGGGCTGAGCCGAAACTGTGTCGCATTATTTGGACACCCATGGGATGTTCAGCCCTTCCTAAACTCCCATGCACACTGAGGCTTTGACACAGGCCACAACCCTTGTACTGGCCCACACTGGTTGTGTCCTCCCCAGCCTTCAACCAAGCAACTGCTCTGCTCCAGCCATTCTTGGATATTGCCTGCTGATGACTATTTTCCACCTCCTCCCATAGCAGCCCTACCACATTTGTGTCACTGAGATATATTCAAGTCGCCCCACTGGGTCCTTTCAGCACACAGTGTTTGTCACACACTGAGTCCTCTTCCCTGTTAGGTGTTTTGTTCTTCCCAGGTGTTTCTCCCCTACTTCTGAAGGGCAGGAGAAGGATGTGTGGGACCATCTAGGTCCAATCTCTTTGTCTCCCCTCCCTAAGGACAGTCTCAGAGGGCCATGCTGGGCAAAAAAAAATGGGAGGAGTGTCCTCCCTGAGGTATTTCAATCTCTCAGCACTTTCAGCTTCGTTTGGGACAGCTGCAAAGATCTACATTTTATCTTGAGAGGTCCTTCCCCTTCACAGATCAGCCAGAGCATGGCCAAATGCCCATGGCCACCACATCCCTTTGTCTCAGGCTCTCCTAGTCCCCCTCCCATGACACGTGTGCAAGGACCGAGGGATGCTCTCAGACAGCTCCTATAGCACCCAAATTTGAGACCTGCCAGGCACACTCTCTCTGCCCCATGGGGGTTTTGCGTTGGCTTTTGTGCCTCAGCCACATCCACAGGTCCATCTCCCAAATGGTCACGGGCTGCCTCCCAACCACCAGTCCAAAAACAACCCCTGCAGCCTGACAGGCATTTCCATGGCACCTGAACCCCCTCGCTTCAAGTGGTCTGTAGTACCAATAAACTCTGGGATAATCGCACTGACGAGGCTGATGCTCATCCTGCCTGCCCAGCGAAACCCAGACTGCGCAGAGCCCGGCCGGCTGGACCTTGGCTCTGGAAAGCCTTCCTGCTTTATGGACTGCTGCTCCTTCTCTAGTTGACTGCGCAGCTCTCGAAGCCAAGGACATCTGAGGCTCTGCCAGGAAGGTTTTGTGAGCTTTTCCATCTAATGTTTGATCCCAGCTAAGACGCGGTGCGTTTGCTGCAGTCCCTCTGCCTCCTGACTCCCTAATGGTGTCGGGGAAGGAGCCGAGACGCGGGCTGGTTTAGCAAGAGGGTGGAGGGCTACGCGGGGATGCGAGAAGGACAACGCTCCCTGGCAGAGGCAGGAGGGATGCCATCAGCTGGCAGGATCGGGGCGAGAAGAGACAAGGGGAATCTCCGGGGAAAACTGCTTATGAAATACATCGCTTGTGAACGATGGACCGACAGAATAAAGACTTTTTGAAAATACAATGGATGTATCACTGTCAGATCTGCCGCGGTGATTACCCAGCAGAGTCACCGGGTCATCCGTTGCCCTTTATTGTCTTCATATGGGTGATGGCAGGGGGGGCGGTGCGAGCAAATAATTGGATTTACACATATGTGTGCAGGTTCACAAGTGTGTATCAACATGAAAGGAGTGGGGATGACTCTGGAGGAGTGGAAATGCTTTGCCGTGCACTCTGTGATCCTGTCAAAAGTGGTAATAAAGGAATTGGCTGCATCTGGCAGGCTTTGTTCCATGTGCCGCCGTCTGCTTCCTGCCTTGGGTTTCATTATGATAATGGGATATTGATATGATAATGCTGCCTAGCTCCGCTATGGAGCCATATGTCTGCCTGGCGTTTCGCAGGCACCAAAGAGGACGGTCCTTGTGGTGGGCAGTGCAGCGTCGACAGGAGACAAGAGACGTAGGTCAGTGGTTCCTCTGGACGCAGCAGGGCGGCCAGTACCTGAAAGTCACACAGGGACAAGCACAGAGTCCGTCCCTTTGAGAAAGGTCCCTGTAGCCCACAAATGGGGCCAGAAGGACCTGGAGGGAGTAACCCAAGGACAGCCCGGGCCATGCCATGGCATGCAGATGCTGTGCAGCAAACGCCACCATCGCAGGGACAAGTGTGACAGGCTTGTGAGAGCACAGAAACGGCAAAGAGCCCCGGCCAAAATGACACAGGAGAGGGGCCATGTGCTGCCACAGGAGGGCTGCTCCTGCTTCACTGGGTACTTTGGGAACCGAAAAAAAAACACACAGTAACTTAAGCTGCTGCAAAGGTCTATGGGATCACCCCAACAATTTATCACACAGCTTAGATGCTTGAAGTAAAGCTGAAGCTCTTGTCAGGGCAGGCTAAGAAGAGACAGTATCCACTGCGATCACCCATCAGAAATAAAACACAGGCTCAGCTCCTTCCTGCTACTCTAATCCCTCAGGAGGCAGCAATAAATCCCAGGATTTGGCTTGTCATGTAAGTTTGCAGCATTTTTTATTCTTTTTTTTTTTTTTCTTAGTAAACAGAGAGCCAGAAGTTTTGGATAAACAGCCTTGCCCGACTCCCGGTTCCAGGATGTCCGTTGTGTCCCATTCAGAGTGTAACCTGGACCATCAGAAACTCGGCGGTGAGAAGGCAAGGGCTTGGTGGAGACACAGCAAGTGATGGATGAGCTGCACCTCTGTCCCTTGCCATCGGGCACCATGGAGGGAGGTGGGACACACTCATGCCCCCCATCTCTCTCCACTGGTCCAGCCGGGGTCCAGATGACACCTGCCCCTCCCTGGGCTTGCGTCCCAGCGGAGCTGGCAAGATCCAGTGAAATCCCCCCAAACTAGCTCACTTTATCAAAGAAAACAGGACGGCTGCGGCACGCGGCAGGTCCGATCCTGGCAGCTAGCCCGCGGGCTGCTGGGGCTGCCTGGGGACACCCTGCGCCAGAGGCTTGCAAATCCACAAGCTCCAGGTTTTTTCTGCAGCATGTCAGGAAGGATTGCGTTGCCCTGTGTTTCAAGGTCACTCGAACATCACTACGGAGAAATTAACACAAACTCTCGCAAAATGCAGCAACCCTGAGCCAATACTCTGCCTTTCTGCTGCAAAAGGAGGGACCGACGCTGGGGATGACCCATCACCGTGCACGCTGCATCTATGGAAGGACTTGAGGAGAAGTCTTTAAAGCAGCAGAGAAAACAGATACTCTGTTCTGCCAGCCCCAAAACATCCAGCAGGCTTCACTGAAGGCAGGAGCCACAGCTGCCTCTGCAACTCTGCTTTTAGATACTTTAAACTGCACCTGTCCCACCGACCTCTCATTTCAACCCGTGCTCTCTGCCTAGGGGTATATGTATTTTTTAAAGCAAGGCAACCATGTTTTAAACAGCCCAGGAGACAAGATTAGGAATAATTTAGCTGCTGTCTTTCCATCTCTTTGAACAACGGTAATGTCAGATGCCCCGAGTATGAACCTGAAATTTAACACTGTGGTAGATCATCTGTAAGGGAAATGCTATTTAGTGTCGCAGCCAACATCTAAAGGAATTTCCCACAAATCATAAAACCTGAAAAAAATTGTGAAGCCACAAAAAATGAATGAGGTGGGGAATGGTTTTCCATGGCCCTGGCTAAAGGGTATTTCATAACTCAGAAGCGCCAGGAAAAGTAAGTTCCTACTCCCCATGCAGTCCTAATTCCAGCATCACCCGACTTTCGAGTGTCTGACTCTTCGGCCGAGGCAAGCGGTGCTTTGTATGGAGTACACCTCCACCGAGCAACAAATCTCCACGTGATTAAGCAGGTGGGGTGAGCAATTGGCTTTGCACCACGGTCCTCTGGAAGCTGAGTGGTCTGACTTATAAGACCCGTGAGAGGTATGTGATTTATTCCAAACCTATTTATGGCTCACATAAAGCTTTAAGATGGAATCCGGTTTAGTATTTTGTTTTTATTTCATTTTATCATGTCTGTACACTGTAAATGTAAATGTTTGGCCTGAGCTCGGTGGGTGTAAATCAGGGTAGCCCCTTGGAAGCTCGTGATGCCACACTGACTTACACCCACTGAGGGTTTAGCCAGTTCTCTCTTAATATATGTCCTGTTACGCACATTTTTATTTGTGGTTATATTAACTGGGTTTTGCAAGGTTGCCAAATAAAGAAATGCTATCCAGGGGACAGCAAAATGCTGTTCTTGTTTTCAGCCCCCAGAACCCCCTTGCTGGCTGTGAGCAAGCAGGGCCCTCACGGATGTGAGAGGGAGAAAAAGAGGGAAACAAGAGGGGACATAACATGGGGGAAATAAGAGAGGAAAGAGGGTTGGGCATGGATGGGGAGAGGTAGCAGAGCTCAAGGCAACAGGATAAAGGAGAAGCCAGGCGTAGCTCAGGTCCACCGTGCTTTGCCTGCTCTCCTGCCCTGTGAGCTGACGCGTTGCACAGAGCGTCCGGACGGCACGGGGCAGCGGCGTCAGGCTGAAGGTGACACGGGCACCGATGGAGCAAGGGGCGCGGGGGCTGCAGAGAGGGATTTGAGTGCTTCAGCCTGAAAAACAAATGAGAAACATCAAGAGGTGCTTTAAAAAGGGAGTCCCATTAGACCAATCAGACCTTGTCTTCCCTGGACCACGGGCACCGCATTTCCAACCCTCTCTGCTGAGGTCGAGTGCTTCAGCCCGGAGAGGTCCCTGCCAGGCTCCAGGCTGTCTGGGGGCAGCAAGCACAGCCTTTTCCTGGGGAAGCTCTTCCAAAAACCAGCCACTGAACTAAAAGCTCCTTTGTTTTGCCTGGTTCTCTGGTGATGCAAAGACTGTGTCACCCACAGCACTGCACACCCAGCCCTTGGATGCGGAGAGGCACCCCAAGGACCGCAGAGGGTTGTGAGCATGGACATGACCTGAGGTGTTACCTACCCAGCAGTGTCCCAGAGCAAAGAGAAAGGGGAGCCCTGGCAGGGGGAAGGACAGTGGGGCAACACTAGCAGCAGTGACTCAGCCCATGTGTGTTGACAACGTCCTTTGGGGAACCCATTGAGGCTCTGCAAAAAGACCCAGAGGCAAAAAAGTCTCCTAGTGAGATGCTTTCACCTTCCAGCCTTGGGGCAAGATGTAGATGTCTCAGACCCACATTTCCCAGCAAGGTGGTCTTTTTTGACCAAGCTCTCAAATGGCTGCAGACATTTCTTCCATCCTGAGCTCTTTGGCCAGCCAGCTTCTGGAGGCCATAGGAACATAGAGCCCATCTCATCCCTCTTCAAAGTCTTGTCAGCAAATATCTCCCCTTCCCTTACTCAGGGCAAGGTGTGGACTGTGACTAGGCTGAAATCTCTGGGATGTTTTAAAGGACTCATAGGGAAGAAGAAGGTCTCAGATGAGCAGCAGACCCACCACACACACCCCGAATAGGGTTTGTGGAGATGTCTGCTCTGCTGGTAAATTCTGCAGCCAGCAGTAGAACACTACTGTAATATCAAAACTGGCAAGGTGTGCTGGTTGCGCAGCACCACAGGCGCTGAAACAGAGGTTTCTCTCCTTGACTTTGGCACTGCAGCGTATGAAGCTGCCTGGTTGAATAGGAGTTCCTATTTTTCACATAAGAGCTAAAACAGAGGCCCTGATTCCTCATGGACATTAAAATAATCAGGATGGGGTGTTTTGCAAGAGCAAAACTGCTGTTTCTGGTTACTGGCCATATCCTAGGCTCATTATTAAATGCTATCTGCCCAAATTCCTTCCTCCTTTTCAGCTGGATGTGGTGTTCTTCTTTTCCCCTTCCAGACGAGCAGGTGCAGAACGGCTCTGTGTCCTGCCTGGGAACGCTTAGCCACTGATGAACGGTAAGGTGATGTGCATTGCTGTCGTACGAAAGAGTATATGCATTTGGCAAATGTGAAAATAAATAATGCTCATAGGATGCTGGAAAATCAATGGCACAATTTCTGCTACACGGATCTCGGTAAGGAAAGCCTGTCTGAGATCACTTGTGCATGCATTTCTGTAAGCGGCTACATAGCGCGGGCACGTTCCAGCAATCTGTCACTGTTCCATTACAGAAAAGGAGCAGGACCTGGCAAGGAACAAGAAAGGAGGTGGGGAAAGTAGAAATAGAGCTGGAATCCACCATATGAAGTTCAAACAAAAACCCTGCCTTGCACAGGAGTGCACCTGAAGCCGTACATCCCATGGTCCAAGCACACCTCAGCCAGCTCCAGCAACACCTTCCCTGATGGAGGTGGCGGAGTCTTCTGCTGGACTGGGCTTTGCAGAGGAACTCAGAAGAACCAGGCACACAAATCTTACCACAACACAGTGCAAATAAAGCCCAAACATGGGCTTTACTCATGCCTGTCACTTCCTATATCTATTTTCTAGGATTCTTCTCATTTGGTATCAACCCCCACACATTTTTCCTTTTTCTATATAATGATTTTCTAATTTCTACATCCTGTTCTTTCCAAACTACAAGAGTTTTTCCAATATTTCATTTCTTTGTGGGTAACCCTCTGAACACTAAACCTGTTCTTACATAAGCTAAAATTTCCGTTCACGTTTTTACATCTGTTTTTCCTTCTACTCAGTTTTGCGCATACTTTTTGTCCTCTGTAGGAACTTTCTGTTTCTTGCTTAGCCCCGTGTGCTAAGTCCTTCTGTCTGAGCCATCCCCTGCTGGGCCACGCTGAATGAAATGAGCTGCCAGTCTCCAAAGAACAGTGAGCATCCAAACTGGCGGTGAATAAAACACGTCTTTATTCTCATAAGCTGAGCCGGGATAGAGTCGCATCAAGTGAGCTGAAGCCTGTCTCGCCTCTTGGGACTCTGGCCGACCACACCAGGGAAAGGACTACTGCAGTCCTGCCTGGCTGGGCACTCTGCTCTGTCAACTCCAGTGATTCCTCTCCACCGGTTCCTCTCTAGTCATTATTCCCCTGAGGAATAATGACTCAGATCTCAGCAGGACTTCTGCCTCCCACTGCTCCCACTCACAGCCCCGGTGTGTGGTGTGCACCCTCCTTCATCAGCAACTCCCAGCCCTACCAGGACCATGGGACACCATCTCCAAGTACTCGAGAGGTGATGCTTCACCCTTGGCTATGCAGGACCTCTTTGAGGCTGCGATCGCTGTGGAAACACCAGGTTTCTCTCTCCGCTTGTAAAAGGTGGCTGATGGGTTTCTGGTCTGTAAGAGATAAAAAGAACCCTTGTGCATGTGGCGGGGGTCTCCTTATCCAAGCACATATGAAAAAAACCCCACAGGAAATAACCACTCAGCCTATGGAAAACAGACGCGGTGACTGCATATTGCTGCCGTGGCACAGTGCCACAGCAGGGTGGCAGAAATGCCGGCGCTGGAGACCTGGGAGGCAGAACTCAGCTGCAAACCTCCTGCCGGGTTTCTGCCACCGGAAAGGCTTGCTGGTGTCCATGGGGAATCCTCACACACAAGCAATTTTTTCATATTACTAAAAAAAAACCCACCACAATCATGAGAGAGTGTCAGAAGCAGTAATGTATAAATTCCAGGTAGATATAAAACCTCCTGTAAAAGGTGAAGAATTACTGCCTGCGTTGTTGCATTTTTCCTGGGATGTCATGGTAAGTAACTGAAGATGGCATGCACATCCCTCACTTCATAACCAGGCTCCTGCCGAGCGAGGCACGCTGCCCGGGGAGCTGGGCAAGTGCGTGGGACCACATTTGCAAAACACTGCGCTCCATCTGGACCCCCTCAGGAGGATGGACTGAGAGTTCTTCCTGCCCTCAAAATGTCCCCACCCAACTTGCTTCTCCCTGCTGGACCCATTAGCCCAAGGTTCAGACATTTTCCATGTGTCCCCTACAGTCATCACAGATGAACCGCCCAGTGCCAACCAGTCCGACCCTCTGAAATGCGCTGGACTGCCGCAGCATCCTTCACAGAGCTGGGGGCTGTGACTGTGCCTAATTGCCCCTGAGGACCACCAGGTTTCTATGTGTAATAACAGTAATACAAACACTGGCTCTGAACAACATGGGTTAACACTCCTCTACTGACACATCCTGGAGAGGAGAGGTCCCTGGGGAAGGTGCAGAGGTCCACAAAAGCCCTCGCTTGCTCCCAGTGCCCTGGTATCTCCACAGTCCCTTTCCTTTAGGTCCAACTCCTCCTCCTCCCAAGAGCTCTTGGGGCAGCTCATGTATCCTTCATATTTTGGGCTGCAGTAGCACACGCGGTGATGCACGCACCACATTGTGCCGCCCACACCTGCCCTTGGGTCCGGCCAGCACGGATCCCACCCAGAGGAGGGCTCTGCTGCTCCAGAGATCCCAGCAACACTCCTTTCCAGAGATGTCTAAGGATGGCAGAGCCTCGAGAGCCTGAGCTCCCTGGGTCTCTCCTCCAGGTTCAATATCCTTGCACGGTGGAGGAACCCATCCTTCACGGAGCAGCAGGGATCCTCTCCACCAGCGCACGGGACTGGGCAGCAGTGCTGGCATGAAGAGCATTCTTGGTCTCAGCTGCTCAGTGCTTCGCAGGAGGCACCAGGCCAGCTCACATTTCAGGGTGACATTTTTTTCTCATTAACTGAGATCTTGGCTGCACTTTAATAGTTAATGAGGGTTCAATAGCTGGAGCTTGCTACATGTAAATGGAGGGAGCGTGTGCCAAATGTCTCACAGCCCCCAGCTCATGTCCAGCCATCCCTGCAGGAAGCCTGGGACACAAGAACGCTTTAGACGCCTCTACTGCAGGAGAGTAAAGGAGTAGGGACTGGTGCTTGGAGGAGAAGCTGTGCCAGGCAGCCGGCAAGCAGAGTGCCTGTCCCCAAGAGGCAGAGCAGGACGGAGGTTGTGTGGGATCCCCTGCCCTGGGAGCAGAGCAGGCACAAGAAATGTAGCCTCTCTCTCAGGGGACAGAGGGAAGGTGGCATGGACCTGCCCCAGCTGGACCTTTGCAGCTGCCCCCAGTGTGGTCTGAGCCTTGGGGCATTGGGTAGATGCCGTGGCTCAGTGATGATGCTGCTGATGGGGAAGGTGCAGAGCAACCTTCAGACCTGCTGGGTCTGAACTAGGCTTTCTCTTAGACTCATGGACTTCTGATCTCATGTTTGGGAAGAAGAGAAGGGTAAGATCTGAAATGCAGAGGCTTGGAACAGCACATCACACCTCGTCCCAGATGCAAGTCAAACCAGTCTGATCACCAGTCCTCACCAGGGTCCTCTGAAGAGACCAGACCAGCCAAGTTATGTCCCAGAGCAGAGAATGGAGCAGTGTCAGGACAGCAGAGTACCTGTCCGTGACTGGCCCAAGTATTGTCGCAGCTTCAGTCCTCCACCACCATTACCTTGGGTTTCTGCTGTGTGCCTGCCTCCTCCATAAAAGGCCAATAAAAGTGGCAAAATATTCAAAACTCAGAAACAGAGACCAGAAGTCACTCTTGCTGTCCCACATAGGAAGTCTGACAGACAGACAAGGGGACTTTGACCAGCGTTTTGGGTATGTTTCAAGTCCACATGCTCTCTACCAACATGCAGAACCTGAGCCTGGTACAGAGTGCAGCCAAAAAGTGACAGTAAAGGACAGGAGAACAAAGCATCATTCTGCAGATCTGTACATCCATGGAGTGTTTTGAATGCTGTGCATGTCTCTGGTCAGATCATCTCCAAAGTAGAAATAGTAAAGGTGGGGGGAAAGGAACCAGTGCAGACTGCGAAATGGAGCAGACTCTGCTTGGAGCAGGTTAAACAGAGCAGGACCGGTCAGCTGGGAGAGGGTTGCCGAGGCAGATGCGATACCAGTCAGTAAAACTGGGAATGACAAGTAGGGATTGGTTTCTCAGTGTGTTTTACAACAAGGAGGAGGGGCTGTCACAGAATGACAAGACAGCAAAATTCAAAAAAAAAAAAAAAATTTGGGTACCACACATGGTTAACAGGTGGGACTCAGTGCCACAGGACTCCAGGGAAACTGCAGAGACTTTAAAAAGAGATGAGACAAATAGAGAGAAATTATCTTCTGAAGAACAGTGTCTGCAAGAGGCAGCACGTCCTGCCTGGGCTGAGATAAGGCCCACACGGTCTATAAACCAGGGGCTTTGCACACACTAATAGCTCTGCCAGGAGATTTACAGGATGGGATGCCGCTGAGATTTACAGGATGGGATGCAGCTGAATCCCATTGCAGCCTCTCACCCCAACAGCACCTGTGGTCTGACCGGGAGATGCTGGGTTACCTGTTGGACCTCTCACAGATCGCCCCGTGCTGCTCCGCGTGGGATGGGTACCTCTGGCTTGGGGTTGATGGATATGGGACGTGCACGTGTGCAGGTATGCGCACGGCAGTAGTTCAACGTGTGAATAGAGGCAGTATGTGTGTACGTGTGAATCTCTCTGTGTGTGTTTGCACAAGCCGGCTCCACGCAGAGCTGGTAGCAAACTGAACATTATAAATCCTAGAAGGAGTTCACACAATTAATGTTTTTCATGAGATGTAATTTATAGACCTCTCCCTTGATGTTTTAGGAGGGTGTAAATATAGGAAAGCAGCCCATAACTTAGAGGCAGGAATGTGCTAATTAAGTGTGCAAAAGGAATGCTAATTAGGAGACGGTGAGCGGGAAGGGCACAGACATGGTGTAATCCCAGGAAGCCTCCCTGAGTCCCTCCCTCCTGCCCTGGAGATGCGGTGGCTGCCTGAGGCAGCTGCTCCGGGGAGGGGGGGTCCATGGCCAATTCACCCAGGGGCTGCTCCAGTCCCACTCAGGAGCATCCAGGAGGTGATGGGATGCAAGGCACAGCCACGGAGACTGGCAGTCTGGTCAGGCAGGTTAGCATGGAGGACACTTCTCTCTATGATTAATAACAGCCCCTGAGATACCACAGCCAGAGCCCAGAGACTGTCTCATCAGGGAAGCTCAAAGGCAAATCCATCACTGCCCTTTCCTCAGCAGCTCCATTTCCAAAGCACCCCATCTACATCCAAGTTTTGGAGATCCCAAAGCTTTGGAGAAAGGGCCCATGGAAGATCTGAGCATTTTGAAAGGGCTCCGGTTTGATGGAGTTGTGCTTTTCCATAGCTGTTCCAAGAAATAAGTGGTTCTGCCAAAGTCTAATAAGGATGTCCCAGCTCTCTCCTGACCAGCTCTAGCTGGAACTTAGCAAGTATCTGAATGAGAGGATATTTCTAGCTGAAATACTGAGGAATCCCCACTGTAAAAAGAGAGCAGGACTCTTTTCCAGATGTTGCAAGACACCTGCCCCTGAGTTCATGATAAACCCTGATGATAAACCCAGCCGGTTCCTGATAAACACTGAAGATTTCATCCCTCCCTGGTACTCTGGTGCCACCCTACCTCCCAGATCCCTCCCCAACTACAGCAGGTTCCTCGCCAAACAAAGTCACAGCAGCACATGATGTGACACCAGCCCCACTCCAGGGCAAAGACTGTGGCCCTTCTGCTCCTCCTGAAAGCAAGGGACGCCTCTCTCCTGCCATGGTGCCTTGCAAGGAGACAAACTCCATTTGGGGAAATGGAGCAGAGAACGCTGAGGTACATCCTCCACCTTCGTGGTCCCATTGCAGCCCTGGAAGGACAAACCTGGAAGATGGGTCCATCCCTTACGGACATGGGGATTGCACCGCTGTGGGTAAACCCCATGAGCAGCACCAGCTTCATCCCTACCAGCTGCTGCGGGATGCTTTGCTGGCCTCAAAGCAATGTCACTTGTGGCAGGACATCGCTGAGCTCTGTCCCAGGGGAACGGCTGTCTGAGGGACAGGGCTGACAAAATGAGGATGGGTAATACCAGCCATGACCCAAAACATCTTCCCAGCCTGGTTCCTCTCGCTCTGAATTTTCTCAGGTCAGCTAGGATTTATTCCTTCCTTCTGGACAAATGGCCCCGGGGGCTGTTCCTTCATTATGTGCTGGGAGCTTGCCCCGGTGGAAGGCAATTAGCACTGGTGGCTGCTCATCCTCACAGCAGCGCAAGGAGGAGGCGACATTCACCCCACCAGAGAGAAGAGACGCGAGGCCAGAGCCACCACCGCAGCCGTCCCCGGGCTGGTCCTGACTTATTAAACGATGGAAGCACAGAGCTGCCAGAGCGCCTGGCTGCCTGCTGAGAGCACCAGGCTCCTCGTCCTCTGACTAATTACCAAACGAAGCAGGCGACGGCGAGGCGTCCACACGCTGAGCTGCGAGGGCTGATTGCAGCCTGGTTCTGTTAACACAAAGGGAATAAATGACAGAGGGAGCTGCAATTCCCCAGGATTTCAGAAGTGCTATTTTTCCTTCTATTACAATGTGTGAACAATGGTCAAGTGTCTCGCTTCTCCGTCCACAGGCCTCCCAAACGAAAGGGATTACAAGTGTATCATTAATATCACAGCGACCTGGCAGCAAGTCGACAGATTTAATTTGGTGACAAGATGAGTGGCACCAGAATTCTCCCATCTCCCCAGAAAATGAAAAATAGGTTCTGCCTGCTACTAGTAAATATTGCTGGTAAGTGAATAAAAATTCAAAAGGGAAAAAGCAATTTTCCTTCTGCTCATATTGTGCTTAGTTCTCAATACACTTCATGCAAGAGGCTCCCCTGGCTGATGGATTCCTCCTAGATTATATCATGCCTTTAAATTTATATGCCCCAGCTCTTTAAAAGACTGTTTGCCAAGGCCTTTGCATTCCGTGTTAGTCTGGTAACTGCTGACATTTGAAAGATGCCATCGAAGACAAATCCAAAATGTTTTTTTAAGTAAGAAAAGGAGACAGACCTAGCAGGTAGAAGGAGATTAAAGATTTAGTCAACAGCTGAAATCAAAGTTTTCATGAAGTGGTAATGTCAGAAAAAGTTTACAAGGCCTAATAGAGGGCTCGCGTGTCATGAAAACCCAAATTAAGTTTGTGGGTTTTTTTCCTCCTAGAACTTCACATGAATTTTTCAGGGCTCTGTCTTCTCCAAAACAGCAGAACAGCAATCCAACACGTAGCCCAGTGAGAACTGGCAAAGGCAGCGGCTCTGCAGGCACCGGGCATAGCGGCCAGGAGGAAACTGCTTTGAGCTCAAATCCACATCCCTCCAACAAACAAAGGGAAAGTCCCACATGTGGCCACTGAATTTGTATTAATTATCTGCTTAGAAAGACTGTTATCTACCATCAAACACCGGAAAAACACAACAAATTGTCAGCATTCCTCATGCTTTGAGTCAATGTCTTTGTAGCCCAAGGCATCGCTGAAGTCCCACAAACCATCTTATGCCATAGTCATCTCTGGTGTGAGGGTCCGGTGCTAAAATCAGGTCATGTTTTGCCCTGGGAGCTTTTTTGTTAAAGAATGGAGACAACAAAAAACTCAACGCTACCTGCCACCACCTCTTCTGAGTCTGTCAGGCTGAGCAGGCAGCACAGGGACAGCATCCTGATCCTGTCACCAAGGGGTGGTAGATGTCCCCTGGCACAGCTCCCAGGGCTCTGCAGACAGGGCAACAACATGAAAGTCAACACATGGTAGAACTGCCCAGTAAATGCACATGCTGGTCTTAGTGGGCCAAGGGAATGGGCTGGCAGTGAAAGGAAGGGGCGGTCATCCATCCTCAGGTCTGCTGGGGGCTGAGCCTGCCCTCATGGGAGGCGATGTGGACAGCTGAGACACTGGCATGGTGGTGTCTCCTTGGGCGTGCAGCTGGAGGACAGATGTGGACCTGAGTCTGCGGTGCCTGTTCTGAATAGTGGGTGATGTCCAGTTAAGGCTGCTCCTCCAATACCTCCTTGCCATGGGTCAGCCCCATCACCAGCAGCAAGGGAGACCACTGCCTCACCCCCCATCCGGCCATGCATCCTCGTTCCTTGGAGGCACCAGCATTTCACCCAGCCCCTTAATGCACAGACCGTGGTCTTCACTCACCCAACCCAACTAGGGCCACGAGATACCCAAAATTTGGCTCATCCCTCATCTCTCCTGTGTGGCAAAGCTCTGCCTTCCCAACACATTGTACCCTTCCTGGTCACCTCCCCCTCCCACCCCATCCAGCTCGCTGGCCCCACAGCAAGGGTCAGCAGAAGGATGAGAGTCAATGAGCAGCCCCAGGTTGTGCAGAGTCATGGGTCTGCTATACAAACATTCCCCTGCACCAGAGAGCTGCTGAGAAGAGGAATTGAGTTCCGTGTCTTCACCTAGTGTTTGTTTAATAAAAGGATATTAAAAGCAAATCAGGAGCTTTTCACGCCTGTGAGCTCTACACTGAAAATTGCCACCAGAAGGTGTGCTTCTAACCCTTAACTAAAAATGTCATTAGTAGCAGTGCTTATTTACTGTTGCTCTCCTGCCTTGGCCTGGGACAAGTGGAAGATGTGAAAGGTTTTTCTACTTAAAACAAATGAACCTACTCCAAAAACTACGATTTAAGGAACGATTCCAAATCTGAGTAATGCCTCCTGACCTGGAACTCCATAACAATTTGACCAATTTTAGTCAAACTTTGCAAGAAACTTCTAATTAGCTTCCAGATTGAGCTCATCAGTTTTTAGAGCAATGCAACTGAGTGAAAAGTAAAAATAAGGCCTCCACAGAAACCTCTTTTAGCCCTTACGGTGAAGGGATGTGACACTGGTGTTGCAGCATGTTCTGCTGCATGGGGTCTGTGGGGCAGGATGGTGGATGTCATGGTAAAAAATGGTGTCAGATAATATCCTAAACACAAGGTTACCTGAGCCCATCACTGGGTCTGCCTGCGCAACCAAGAGGATTTGATCCTTGCAAAGCCAGGTCCCACTTGAACCGCTGGCACGAGTCTTACACACCCCACTGTGCATCACCTTCTCCAGAGGGGAACATCTGCCCTTCACGCATGATGGTACTCACCTCAGATGTGTGCTAAGCTCTCTCCTGGGGCTGGGGGAGAGCATGGGCACTGCACACAGGTGGAGCTCCTGCTGCCTCTCTCCTGAATGCAGTCACAGGTTTCCTCCCACCTTCCTGCACCTATCCCTGCCAGATAATGAATTCACACTCAGAACAGTTCTTGCCATCCTGGGTCTTTATTTAAAACCAAAACATCAAGACAACAGCTCATTGCCAGCGTGGAGAGATTAGTGGTGCCATGCTCTAAGCAAAGGCATTAGGCAATCAGTAGGCTCCTACATAACAGGTGTTGTGAATTGGTTTTAATTTCTGTATTCATTTATTGTCATTTATTTCAGAAGGGAAACAATTATGTTACTTGGCTAGAGAGTCACAGGACGGCAAACCCATCTCTGCCACGACCGCGAGACAGCCGTGGCACTGACGAGCAGTGCCTGATCCTAACTGCTTTTAACAAAGCTATTACTTTTAAAACTCAGCCAGCCTATTCATGTAATTCCCTATTATGCTCAAAGAGCTGACACTGTAAACACTTCCAGGCTTGGATGATGTCCATTGAGGGCTGCTGCCTATTCAGCACTTGTCTTCCACAATTACAGGGTGGACAGGAAAATTTTAGTGCAGCCTTTGGGGTGAGCAGCTTGCCCTCCCCACCTTCCCCAGACCCCTGGCATCAGGACCTTCACGCCCAGGGACGTTCAGAGCAGTGATTCACTGCACACTGTGGAAGTTTGTTCATTACCTGTCTTCCGGCCCCTTGAATCACTTGGTCACAGATGATCGTTTTCCTGCTCTCTGTCTGTGGTCTTTAATGCAGTGGCAATGTTCATTGCAGACACAGAGATCCAGCCAAAGGGCTCCAGTGGCCTTTTCTTTTCTAGTCTGGATCCCCTACAGACTCAGTCTGCAGAAGAAATCCCCATCTTTGCTCTCCACACAAACATCCCCACCTCTGGGGTATGGCACAGAGCAAGGGCGAGCCAGCCCCGCTACACCAGTAGCTCCCTGCCAGCAGCCAGCACGCACGGCCTGGGGCCACCTGAAGGATGGCAGCTCTTGGAGGAAGTTGGAGGCAGGAGGAATCTCCCTTGTTGAGATGCAAGCAATCAGTTTAGCCCCAAAGTCACTACCGTGGCAGTCTTGAACAGTGCAGGGTGGTGCGTGAAGGCTAGATCAGCCGTGTGGGAGAATAACTGCAAAAGAAAGGGATGGAGACCATGGACTGCTTGCGCTTTTGCGTCAGAAACCTGGATCTGCAGAAGAGATGGGCCTTTGCTGCTTGGAAAAGATGCAGGGACAGAGGTAGGGCCCAAACTAGAAAACACATGCGACAGCCAAGTCAGGGTGACAGAGTGGCAGAAGTAACCCCATGAGCTGTGCACTCAAGCCAAGCCAGCTCCCACCTGCCCACAGCGCTCTGCAAGATGGGTGCCCTTGACCAAACACATGCCAAGCCCAGAGAAGCCTTCATTCAAGTGATGGCAGAGCCCGAGCACATGGTGGAAACCAACCACAGCCACATCAGGGTTAGAAATGGGAGGTTTCTACAGAGGACTTTAGGAGTGCTGAGACTCCAGCCCCAGCTGCATGCTGGACCCACTGGCAATTTGGAGGGGAGATGATATGCTGGGATCACACACCATCATATGGCCTCCTGCTGCTACCCACAGTCCCTGAACCTCTTCCACTGGCCCCATGAAGTGGACCACATTGTCCTCGCCACACTGAAGGCAGTGCCATGCATCTGAGTGTGGCCGAGGAGGTGCTAGCCAAACTTCTAACAAGCAATTTCCGGTGCTGACCAATTGTTTCTCTGCCAGTGACCCTAACCTTTCTCCTCCTGGTTCCTTTTGGGCTAGTGAAATGGAGCTGCCCCACTGCCGTTTCTTTCCTTCTGCAGCTGGGTAATTGCCAGCGACACTTTTTAAATCACTTCAGGAAGGTTTGATGAAACAAACTAGATGGAAATCAAATTTCAAGTAACTGGTAGGAAATTGAAAAGAAAAATGTTTATGGAACAATTTTCTTTGCTTCCTCGAATGGTGGAAATTGTTACTGTCACTCATAAATTATTAATTTCAATTTGCCCTGTTCTCTTTTCAGGGTTGCAGGCTCTCGAGGAGCAGGGGCTCTCGCTGGAGGCATGCCCCAGAAGTGCTCCGGCTTGCTGGAGATGGGCAGCAATTCTCCCCAGCACCAGAATGGGCTGCCTCAGCCTTTCAGAAGGGGTCAGTCCTTCCAGGTCGGTCCTGAGGGGGCTTTTATCTGGACACTCTGATATAGTCAGTCCTGTGCAAAGCAAACTGTGTATATTGATGGGAAAAACACACGTGAGGTGGGAACAGGTTGGTTGTGGGACCTGTAGTGATTGGAAATCCACTTCTAGAGTGGTTAACTTGGCTGGGAGGTACTCAGCAGGGTGGGAGGGAAAGTAATTACCCGAATGAAATTGGCTCAAAGACTCCTGTAATTATCATAGTTGTAGAATTACTGGACACAGAGGTAGAAGGGACCCTGGAGAAGCAGAGCGCGCCAATCTTCTCCCCAGTGCTGTGGCAGGCAGAAGGATCCACAACCAGAAGTGGCTCGCCTGGTGTAGCAGAAGGAGAACATCCCCAGCAGGGCGGTGAATTGCAAGCAGAACTGAGTGGGGAGGACAAAAAATTGACAGAAAAATGGGAGTGAAAACGGGGATTTTTTTCTTAGAGGGCAAGAGCCATAATTCCATAATCAAGTAAGAGGACGTGCTTGGCCAGATGCCCATCCTCTTCGGTGATGAAGTGGAGGCAGCTATTAGAAATAAAAAAAGCAATATATAACAAAATGGAGTGTAGGAGGGGAAATAGATAACCATTGATTTTGAATTAGAAGTTATGAAGTACAGAAAATTGATATGAGAAGCTACACTCATCAGCTAAAAATGCATGACTTAGTGAATGAATGACAGTGAGAAGGCAATTGAAATGCTCTGTGAACCAAAAAAAAAAAAAAAAAAAGATAGTGCAGAGGTTTTCTTTATAGAGATGACCAAACTCTCGATAGGGCAGAAATGCAATAAAAGGTTTCTGGGCTGAATTTGTGTCTGTATCACAAGAGGATGCTGAAAAAACAGCTTTTTTAAGATCAGGGATGGTGTTAAGTGGCGCAGAACAGGGATATTTGATAAAATGTGCAGGTCTGGAGAAGGTTGGTCAGAAGCGTCCCTGGTAAATCTTGGACCACTGTTGCCCAGTGGCTGCAGCAGACCATCCCGGAGGAGAATGCAGTCTGGGCCAGTCTGCCTCTGAGCATCAGACACGGGCAAAGCCAAGGGAAAGTGATACAGGAGTCAGTTGAAAGGAAGCTGGAGAATTAAGTCCAATCAATATGGTTTTATGGAAAACAGGTCTTGTCAGCCTTCATTTCATTCACAGAGGAGATTACATGTGTGGTTGATAAAAGTAACTGAATAGATGTGATATACTTCAGCTTGGGGAACGCGCCTGACTTAGTGCTGCATGGCTGATTAAAAATGAGCACTCAACTGCGTCAGGGAGAAACACGTGAGACAGACTGAGACTCGGTTAAGAGCTCAGACAGCAGTCGCTGATGGGGATCTGTCATTAAATCTGTGTTTCTCATAATGTTTTGTAGCAGGAGGCTTAAAGTAGTCAATATTTTCATCAATGATTTGAACATACATATTAAAAACTCATTCATAAAAAATTTGTGGCTGACGCAAAGAATGGAGAGATTGATAAATCACATCGAGCTCTCGGCAGGGACGGAGAGAGACCGGGATCGCCCAGGAAGCTGGACCCTTTCCCATAAGTGTTGTGTTACAGCCAAGTGCTTCGTCAAGGGGTCCTACAGGTCTGCACGTGGGGCTCTGCAGACCACCTGCGGGTCATCGTGAGAGCGTGCAGGACCCTCTGTGCAGTTCTTGGGTGGGCTAGGGGATGGCGAGAGGAGGGCAATGATTTCACCTCACAGTACAGGCAGAAGTGATGTGCGTGCTGCTTCCAGCCTGCCTGTGCAGACTGGAGGCCGGTCAGTGATGAGATGGATGGGGAAATGAGGGACTTGAAAGAGCTCAACACGTCTATCTTGACAAATAAGAAGTCTGCAGGCTGACTTAATCATCCCACATAAGCACCTTCCTGTGGAGAAAATACTTTGTGCTGGAAGGAGCTTTAACTAGCAGAGAAATGCCCTAGCAGTGGGCAGGGGAGGCAGGTGCTCGGACCCCCACGGGGAGCACTGCCTTCTTTAGGTCTCCACGTCTCCTGGACGGGGATGCTGTCCCAAAGATGCTTGAACTGAAGGCAAGAAACTTGCCTCCGTATGAGGGCTGAGTGGCTGAAATGCAATCAGCTGTGACATGCTGGAGACTGGAGACCAGGTAGCTGCAACGATCCTTGTTTGAACCTTTTGTGTCCCTGTTTTCTTCTTCCTTGCTCAGAGCACCTTGTTTACAAAGATCCTCACCCAGCAAATCTTCTCCACTCCTTGGGTAAACCCTGGTATCCCTTAAAGAAAGGATCTTTCACCACAGGTTCATAATTACATTTTTCTCCGAGAAAACAAGACATCTTGAGCAGCGACACCCACTCAGGCAAATCTACCAGTGTGTAGATGTCCAGTCTCTTTGTTTGTTTGCTGAGGGCAGTGGCAGCTGAGAAAAGAGCTGGTCTTTCTGGAGTAGAGCAGAGGGCTTGTCACCCCACACTACGGATGGGCTGCCCCCATACTCAGAGCTTCTGCAGGTGGGGACGTGCCTCCAGAGCCTGCTGCAGCCCAGCTGCCACCAGAAACCTCAACAGATTGATAAAATGCATTCACCAGACTACAGCAAAACTTAATGTTCCCATCGCTGGATGTGGCATCAGTAAAAAACTACCTCTGGGGCCAGACTGCAGCCCCAGGTGACAGATTGGGTCAGGGATCCATGAGGTCAAAAGCAATACCTGGAGAGAATGGTGTGGAGAGCTTGAGAGCAGCAGGACTTCTGGTCTCTGCAAGCCCCTCAATGTCCTGCAGGTCCATCACATGAGACACCAGTTTGACTGACAGGAGGGCAGAGGAAACAGCCTGAGACAGGCGAGGGGGAGCATATGTGTCTCTGGGAACAGCTCTTCTCACAGCCAGGGTGATGCTGGAGAAGACCCATTTGAAGCAAAGCTTGAGCAAGTAGTAGGGTAGACCTCAGGGGTCTTGTAATGGGACATCACCCTGGGTCTTCTTGTGCTCTGCATGCCTTACCCTGCCCTGGACTCCTGGGCACTCCTCTGCTCCCTTCTGGACCAGCCTGGACCTCCACCACAGCAAATGGACACTGGTAGGTGTCCCTGCCACCAGATAGACCACGAGGATAGTCCATCAGGCATTGCTTCATCCCAGCTCCTGCTTGTGCTCCTGGCCAGGAGGGCACAGGGAGCTCCTCATCTCTTGTGATTGGCTCCACTGGGTCAGTCCCAGGCCAGGTCAAGACCAAAATGTATGTGGGCTGAGGAAATGAGCTTGCAATTGAAAACAGCTCCAGATGGAGATGACAAACAGAATTTCCCTGACAACGTGGAAAACAATCTCTCCATTGCGGACAGAGCACGCTGGTGGTCTCTGTTCAGAGGGAATCAAATGCACTCACCAAATATTTGCAGAAAGCAGCACCATCGGAGCGCTCCCAGCAGCTTTATCTCCCACAGCAAACAACAAGCATTCAGAAAAATTGCTCCTCTGCAGCCTCCTTCAGAGAGCAGCCCAGTGTGCAACAAGTCTCCTTGCTCTTCACGGGGTCAGCTTTCCCAGCAAGGGTCCCCACCTCCCCGTGGAGCAGCATCTCCGGCAGCATCCACCCTGGAGGTCTGCCCAGGGCCATCTCTAGGTTTTGCTGGACAGAGTTCACCTGCTCACCCACCTCATCTGCTGGGAAAAATCCCCTTCCACAGCCCCCAGATCCTCTGAACGGTGCAGTGAAAGCCTGGGTGAGGTTGACTCCTGGTGGACTTGGACAAGGCTACACAAAAAAAAAAAAGGTCACAACACATTTAGGCACACTCAGTGCTTGTACCATTTTTTGTGGCAGAACACTGATGGCATGGAAGAGGTGTGTGGCCTTTAGACAACCATGTTCAGAAGGCAGATGTCCCGTGGCAAGGGCACCTGCCACGAAGGAGACTGCATGTGATGCCTCTCCATGGTCTGATAGCAAATGTGGATGGTTGAAAGTTTCAGTTTGTGCTGATGTCGTGGTTTAAACCAGGCAAATGGAGCCTCTAGAAGAAAGCAGCAGAGCTGAGCTCCTCCTGGAAAACATCAGGTTGAGCCAGGAGCCTGGAGCAGCTCAGCTGTGAAGAGAGGTCGGACAGCCTGGAGGTGTTTCTTTGAAGAAGGGACAGGCAAGAGGGGCACGAGGATATGACAAATGATCTAGAAAAGAGCAACTGGCAGCATCTGTTCTCCCTGCCTTATAATCCAAGGACACCCACTGAAACTGGAAAGCAGCAGCTCCCACAGGGAGCGGCAACACCTTCTTGCAGGAGGCGCCGGTGGGCCTCTCCGATACCAGAAGATGCTTTGGTCTTGGAATTTAGCGAGACTGAAGCAGGTCCCGTGCATTTACACAGATAACGAGATTATTCACGTGCTGCTGAGCACAGCAGAGATTCTGGCAGAGACTCGTTGCCTGGTACCTTGGGGGGAAGCCAGTCTCCAGCTCTCAGAAACCAGAATTACCCCCCACACACACAACCCCTGCTGCTGCACCTCTTACTGCAGCCTCTGGTGGTGTCCCCACCAGCAGGTTCATGCTCTGACACATGCGGTGACAGCACACTGACCGCCTCCATACAGCATCTACAGCGTGACTGGGGTGAGAGGGGTTCCTGCATGCCATAGAGCACACCGAGCCTGCCTCTGGGTCCAGGCTCATCCTGGATTTTGGGCCAAAGGCTCCATCCAGCTGGAGGGTTTGAGAGTAGAGACTTGGGAGTGATGGGGCTTGCTCCTTTGGCAGTGAGGAAGCTGTGTGGCACCAGAGATGAGTCCTGTGGTAGATGGCTTCTGCTCACAGCAGAGCCCAGCAGGTCCTTCTAAGATCCCTTCAGCCCTGCAGCAGGACTACATGCCTCCCACCTTCCTCACTGAGTGTCCTCATCACACTTGAGCATTTTCTGCTCTCTGATGGGAGATGTCCATCCCAAGAGCAGGACTGCTCCTGCCCTGGGAAGGCCCACTTAATGGATCACTCCCTATCCTAACTCTCCTCACTGCTCCCTCAATCCCTCAGAAAATGCCACTGAGAAGCAAAAGTGCTTCTAGATATCAGAGCTCTGCAGAAAGCCGCCAACAAGTGCCCCTTATTAATCAGTCACCTGTTAGGCTGTCTTCCTAACAAGCCTGTGGAGGATGGGCACTGTCAACCTGATCCCTCCCAAAGACGCAGCCTGGCATCGTGGGTGATGGTCCCCTGGGTCCACAGCTCGCATCCCGTCCACAGATGCTGCACCTCCGGGGTTTGCTCCAGGCTGTCCAGGAGATGCGGGAGGAACGTGTAACTGTCAGCAGCATCTCCCGAGCGCTGGATCCCGAGCACCGCAGTGATTGCTCCCGGACTGTGACAAACAAGTCAATAAACTCAAATTAAATTACAAAGCCATAGCAAACAGCAGGGTCAGTGGCTCCTCTCAGAGGCACTGGGCAGGTTAATGGAGGTTCCCTTCCCCGAGCCCTGCAGCGAGGAGACCTGCCACCAACCAGCTCTCCCTTTCGGAAAGAACGGGGAGAGCCAAATCCAATGCACCACGGGCTGGAGCACAGGGCACCAAAATGCCCTTCAGGCTTCTGAGGAGAAGAGATGGCATTTGCAGGAGGGGGATGCTCAACGCCTGGTCACACAGAGCAGGCTGGAGAGCACCTACAGTCATCATAAACACCCCCCGCCAGGGCTGACCACAGTCACGGCAGCGCAAAGGGCTCAGGGCACTCCAGAAGTGGGGATGGAGAGTGGTCACCCTCCTTCTGCTCCATTCCCATCTCATCCACAGAGACCTGGGAGACTCCTGGGTAAAAAACATCTTTTATGAGAAAATCTCACTTTACTGCTTCACTTGGTCTGTCTTTGGCTTACTGATTTGTTTTTCTGTTCGCTCCTGGACAAAGATGTTTGTTCTTGCTGCTGACCCATCTCATTGTTCCCTGCTAACATTAAACCTCCCAGCAGCAGTGGCCAGGTGGCTGCTGATGATGTCTAACTCTCCGAGCTGGTCTGTGCCCAAGGTTATATTTGTGCCTGCTGACATCCAGTTTGAGGAGTTCCTGAGTCCAGCGGGACTCCTGGGAAGCAGCTGACCTGTGTCTGCACAGCCCCAGCTCCAAGGCAGGTCTCCCACCCAGGCTGGAAAGTGACGATCCAGAAGTCTGCATGGGGATGACCCCTTTGTGGGATGGTCTGGACTGATGCTGTGTCCAGTTCCACGGAACAAAATGCCCTTTTCATCAGCCTGTCTGCCTGTGGCTATGGCTCCCAGGGTCAGGTTTATCCAACGCTTCAGGACCCTTCGCCCATCTACCTCCCATATGCGTTTCTCCTGCTCCTTCCTTTCCTCCAGCCCACCTCCACCATCAGCAGCATTTCTGTTGATCGTCAGTCCCATTTTTGTCCTACTGCACTTTCCCCCTTTCTCGCTCCCTTCTTCTCCTTATCTGTCAGCTGCATTTAGGCAGTAATGTCAGTAATCATCCTGGCCCGGCAGGTCACAGGTACACCACCAGAGCTAAACCCAGCACTGCCAAAAGCTGTGGAGACCAAGGCACGCTCACCTGCTGTGCAACCTGCTCTCTCAGGTGGTTGCTCAGACTCTCTTGGACTGCTGGTAGGTTTTATTTCCCAGTTTGGTACCATCTAACACACATGTCTACTTCTCCTCCCAGGTGTAACCTCGTTACTTGCCGCGCGTTAATTTCCAGGCTAATGCATGGGCACATACACAGGTACCTCACGCCCTCTACCTAGCTTTGACATTTTGGCATTTTGCTTGCCTCTCCCCGTTTCAAGAGCGAGGAGAGGAATTTTCTCCCAGGCTTGGGGCCAGTTTAGCCTACATCCTACTTGAGGCTGCGGAGTCCAAGCCATGCCTGCGTCACACCTCTGCGCCACGGACCTCATGCAACCCCCTCGGCACCGTGTGAATAATTCATCACATGCACCAGTCCTCCTCTCTGTCTGTTCTCGAATTAGCCCTGAGCAGATTGCGGCTTTCTCGAATGAGTTTGTTACTTGGAGCTGTTCCTGTGAACGATTCTCAGGCTGTAGCTCCTTTGCAAGCAGTAGCCCCAGCTCCCAGGCCGCGGTGGAGGGGCATCATGCCTTCCCACCCAGAGGATGCTGTCCCAGGAGATGCTGCTCCTGCTCCTGCCCCTCGGGCTCAGAGCAGTGCTGGGGACTCGCAGAGATGAACATCCCCCACGGTAACGCTGCGCTTTCAGTTGAAGGATCTCTGGCAGCGTAAACCCACTAACGAGCCTCCAAACACTGTGCCAGTTTCACAGGCCTTCTCAGCCCACTCCCAGACAGCCACACTCAGAGAAAGGGCAGGGAAGGAGGTGCCAGTGCATCCTGCAGGATGTAGAGTGGTGGAGAGGATGTCCAGATGTGCCTACACCCAGCAGATGTCATAAGGGACCTCGGGCAGGCTCATCGCTGGTGAAGCAGGGCTTCATTTTTCCTCCCCAGGCACCAAATAAGAGTGGCTGCACCTTCTGCAAAAGTTTGGGGGAAAGGAATATCCACTTGCTCACCTGCAACACCCATACCTTTTTGCAAGCAGGCTTTGCTGCCCGCACCTGAGTCCCATGCGACGGTGTCCTTCACGACTGCAGCCGGGAGGTGAAGTTGCTCTGGAGGGCTGCAGACAAGAGGCTCCCAGGCTGTGTGCAGACTGCTGCTGAGCACGATTTGTGGCTACGTACCCTCTGCTCCACCAGTGGGTGATAAAATTAATCTTTTCTTAATAAAACATGTTTTCTTCATGACTCACTAAAGGAGCAAAACCCATCATCATAATAATGCGCTAACCTGTATATTTATTTCCGATATCTGACCTATCAGGCAACTGCTGAATTACTTCTCTAATTAGTTTTCCCATTCGTGAAGGATATGACCTTCCTCTCCAGAGAGAAACATACAAATGAGAAACTATTTCTTGAAGGCAATGCCATGAAAGCAACAGTCGTATCAAGGATAAACAGGGATACAAAGTTCTGCTATTATAGCAGAAATAAAAACAATTTCCTTCAAGACTTAACAAATTTTCTCCATTTCCAAAATGACAAAAAAAATAAAAAAGGAATGGGAATATAGTCTGCTCTTACTCCCAGTCTGGGCTGTGTAAATCAGCATGGTCAAAAGGGAGTATTTGACTCCTACTTCTTTCACAAATGTGGTTATTAACTCCAAAGAAATCCCCAAATCGAATGCCCCATTCATATCTTGCTGCTTGCAGAGGCTGTTCAGGCTCAGCCGTGTGGCAGGGCCATGCTGGCACCAGCCGTTGTCCCCAACCCAACAGCCATCCTCCTGCTGTTGCTCCTGACCACCCCACTTGCGTTGGTGGTTGCTGTGGCTGACCTTCAGGGACAACCAGAAAAAGCTCTCGAGGGCAAAGACTCACCCAGACTGCTTTTCCCTTCCTCGGCCCTGAATGTCCTGCCTTCCAGGCCTGCTGGGCATCCACATCTCATGTCACCAGGTCTTCTGCTCTGCAGACAGGCTGAAGCATCTCTTGCACATGAGGGAGACCTGGTTGAGACCATTCCCTGGGTCCTGCACCAGCACAGGTACTGCGTATGACAAGGAAGAACTTCTTCCACCTCTTCCCTTGAACCATCCTCATATGAGACATTGTTCTGTGCAGGATAGCAAAGCACTGTAGTGGGAATAGCTGTGCACCTGGGAGGACGGATGGAGACCAGGACATCACACCTGTGTCCTGTGAATATTGAGGTATTTGCTACCTTTTCGGCACAGCTTTATCAAGGAGTCTCTGAACACCCCATCCCAAGCTGTCCTGTAGCACAGAGCATTCTTGAAACGAGGACAGGGAAGCATTGCACCTGCAGCCCCCAGCTGCTGTCTGGGACCTGCTCTCACTCAGCCCCAAGAGCTCATGATGTTTGTAGAGGTACAAAAAACCTCTGCTCCCACCAGAGGACATGGGGAGGACTGAGCTGGCACTAGGAGGGGAGCCGGAGTCTGCCGGGAGGGTGGCATGTCAACCTCCCTTCTCCACACTGAGGAAATAACGCCTTTGCTGAGAAAAGAGGAGAAAATTGTTCTCCAAGCAGGCTGTCCCCTCACGCCTCCCAGCAAGGATGCCTGTGCCACCCATGGCCATCAGCAGCAAAAGGCATCCACTGCCAGCTTTGAGATGCAGCCAGCACTGCTGTGGGGGTGAATTTGTGTTTCCATGGGAGCTGGACACCACAGAAAAAGCATGTCTGGAGAAGAGGCAGGAATAGGCTCTACTCAGTTGCACCTGAGAACAGGCTGATTACCAAGGTGGTGGTGTCATGGGTCATCTGTCCATTTTGCTTTGCATTGCCTCTGCCAGCCAGGGAATTTCCCAGAAAGTGGATAGGCTCTTGCTGGACCTTGCAGGAAACCAAAAAGCAACTTTTCCCTGATGCTTCCCAGGGTGCAATGAGACACAGCTCGAACCAACAACCGTGGCACCACAGCAACAGCACAGCAAGAGCTCTCTGGACTGTCACCTCTGTCACAGATCCCCCATCAACTCACAGACACCCTCTGACAGCTCCAGCAGACAAATATCAGCCGTGTTTTTGCAGGGAAACGTGGCTTCAGCGCAGCCCCAAAGCAAGTCAGTCTGAATGGGTTGAGGGTGCTGTAAGGACGTGGTCACCTGCCTTTGTCTCTCTTGTGTCTGCCCAGTCCTATCCCTTGTGTCACGTTTGGTTACAGTGTTTAGATTCACCTTTCCAAGGACCTGCAGGGATGTGTAGAGACACTTTGGTGGGAGGATGTGCTCCAGAGAAAGCCCTGCTCTCAGTGTTGTTGAAGAAACTCATGCCTGCTCTCATCTTCTGCCCAGACACATGCTCAGGCATGCCTACATCTCTGATGTGTGCCATGCCAGGCCATGTCATGTCATGTCACGTGTCTCCCACGTCAGGAGCAAAGGCACTGAGAGATCTGTCTCTGGGACAACCTGCAGGTACCGCAGGAGATGAGGACCCTCTCCTACCCGGTAGCCATCATAGCAATGATCCCAGGGCCCCTCCCAGCTTCCCCAGGCTCCCTTACTCCCCTGGCATCCCAGTACCACCCAGCTCAGCACCTCTCCTCACCCCATTGCCCAGTGCGCCCTGGCACTGGGACGGGTCCCTGCTGAAAGACCAGGATCCTCCACGTGAGACCAAGACCCAGAGAGCTGTCATGTCCCCGCTCCTCCTCCTGTCCAGCAGTCTGCATGCCCTCAGGGTCTACCAGGAGTAGGGGGCTGGTGGGATTCTCCGCACAGCTCACCAGAGACCAAAACACCAGGTGTGGGCTGAGTGCAGGGGGCACAGACCAGGCATCTGACACCAAACCGGGGGCAGCAGAGTGAGCAGATGGGCATCAGCATCGCGGTGGAGGATGGCTGGGCGGGCAGTGCGGAGCAGAGCGGAGGTGCAAAGGAGCTGGGCCAGCTGCACAGCTCGCTGCGCTCTCTGCTTTCACCAGCTCCGACATCACTCCTGGATAGCTTTTTATTAAGATGTAAATAAAACCATCCCTTCAGCCTGGAGACGCAGATGTTTTGATACCACCTTTGAACCTTTCTTAGTGGCATGGCCTGGTAGCCCCTGTTTCTATTGGGAAGATATCGCACGGACTGGAACATGTTCCAAGCGCTGTAATTGCCCAATAAAACCATGTTTCTTCACCATCCAGTTGAATTAGTGTCTGCAATATGTTTGAAAGCTTTATAGCCCAGTTAATTGTAAGGCAGTAACAGGAAGGGGCATTATGGCTTTAGAGAACACAAGTTGCATCTGTATTTAATGATATTAAACCATAAGAAGCCTCCATTCGAATAAAGCAATGACTGCTGTAGCGCCTATAAAACCGACGATCTCCGCGTTCAGCAGAGACGCCGAGCCAGGGTGCAGCAGGAGCAGGGACACTGGTGCCTGGGGCAAGGACATCGTGCAGCTCCTGTGGTCATTCCCGGTGCATGCGGCTGATTGCACACATCCCTACACCCCAAAGACCTACCGGGCGATGCTGCACCACGTGCCTGCTCCAGCAGCCCGTCTCACACACAGGCCCCCAGCCAAAGGTGTCCCACAGCTCTTTGAAGGGAAGCACCACCACCCCCATCCTGGCCACTGGGCAGCTCCCGCCTTCCCTGTAGGCTCTCCCCATTACCCTGCCCATCCAGGGAACTGGGTCCTGGGACCTGCCCATCCAGGGACATCTTCTCATGGCTTAGTGTGGATGGAGAAGCTGCTCTGGGAGTGGGAACCAAGGCATGAGTATTCGTGAGTGAGAAGTATGCTCTTTACTTTTGTTAGGAGGACACAGATTTGGGGCTGGGGAAGGTCCAGGACAGCAGAGCACTGAGAACAGCCCATGGTGTTTCTCAGGGGCTCAGCAAGGTCATCGCTTAGTCAACCTCTCTTTTCTTCAGTCACGTTTTGGCCAAAGCCAGGAGGATCTGGAGTAATCCCTGGATGGGTTGGGGATGAAACAACTGAGGAACACAGCTAGGGATGAAGAAACAGCAACAGAAAACATGACAGTATTGAGGGGCAGGGGCTGCACAGCATCTCCCATACCTCAAAGGCTGTTTGGAGAAACTTCTGTGCTGGTAGGAGGGGATTTTGGCTGCATCATGGATGCTCCCATGTCCTGGATCCCTGCCCCAGGGAGTTCAGTTCACCAGGCAGGACCACTGACCCAACACAGCTCCTGAGGACAAGGACTGCCCTAGTCAGGGGCAGGTGGGGCAGAAGGACTCACCAGTATCTGGCAACACTAGCTGTAGTTGCTGGCAGATGAGCTTCATTGGGTCTTCACAGTCCATCCCACCCTTCTGTACGTGCCTGGAGGTGGGTACCCACCTGCCCAGCCACTGTGCACCTCAGCACTTGGACACACAGAGGTACCATCAGGGTAGGAGGGCCTAGAAGATCGCTAAGGACTAGTGGTGGCCATGAACAGAGAGCTACAGCCCCATGGCAAAGCATAGAAGGGGACACAGAGAAGGTCCTGGCCAGAGGCACTTCTTCCTTCCAAGCAAGCAGAGAGCGATCCTGCTCCTCTAGAGGCTCAACCGTCCCTGGAGCAAGCATGAGGCCACAGGTGCCAGCAGGTTGCTGTGGTGGGATCCCAGCTCCCAGAGACCCAAACCCGCTGACGGTGGCTGTTTGTGATGAGCCTGGCATGCCTGGCATGAATCATGAGCTTTCCTCCAACAGGGCTTCAACAAGCAGAAGACCAAGCGCCAAGAGCCAAGGTCAGGCCAAGAGCACTGACTGAATGGAAACCCATGACAGCACCAGCCTCGGCAGAGCCAAAGCGTCAGCCCCCTTCTTTGGGTGCAAAAGGTGAGTATTCAGCACCTGCATAAATGGGTGACACACAGGTGACAAACCTGTGACTCCATCAGCTTTTGTGTTTGCAACGATGTCAACTGTTGAGATTAATTCAACGTGCAGGTAGGGAGGTGAGGTGCCAGTGAGTTCATTTGGAATTAGATATGCAATCAATGGAAAATTAATACAATTACATTTCAAACTGTCATCTAATAAAATAAGTTTTTGCAAGTGGAATATTAAGTGGGCATGAACGCCAAGACGCTGCTTGCATGCGCTGCTTTCAGCCAGGGAGGCGTTTGTGCCCGGGAACTGTGCACGCACCCCCCACACACCACTGTAATTCGTTACACAGACTCTAATTATATATTTATAGTTTACAGAAGTTTCAGCTAATTACACGATGCCTCTCAGAAGCCTGCTGCAAGGCCTTGCTTGCTGTTAATGGGGCATTGGTTCTTACTGAATTACCCGTAGCTGTGTTTCAGAGAGCATTTAGCAGATCTGCTGAGGAGCACAAGCCTCAAATCTCCTTCCCTGACACATTAACTGCATGCAGGGACGTTTCCAGTTATAGCGCAGCCAGCAAGCGGAATGGAAAGGACCCCGATTGCTGGTTTATGTCATGGATTGGGAGAGAAACTGCCCTGATTTTCCAAAGCTATGTGCACAGGCTGAGCCTGGAGCCCAGCCATGAGAGGACAGTGATGGGACACCACCAACTGCTCCCAAAACTGCTACGTGACCCATTCCCAGAGGGTTTCCTTGGGCCGTGGGGTGAGCACTGGTACTTTGGGTGAGCAGGCACCATGAGGGATGTGCAGGGGGGGACTGGAGGTGCATCGGGGGCATGCGGCTTCAATGGGACAAGGACACGGGCACAGGCAAAGGAAGGGGACATGGACGAATGGCCACAGTCCCCACACACCCCAAACCCACAGGGTTCAGCTCAGACCATCTCTCAGCCTCTCTCTCCACTGACCTGGAAGCACTGATGCGGTGGGGCAGAGACCCAAGGCTGCCTGACAGCTCCCTAGTAGAAGATTGTCAGCGATACCAAATCTGACAGATCCTTAATTGAGCTGCTCATGCTGTTTTTTCATTTCTGGTCTGACTCATCCCAGTGGCTGTTTCCACCACTGGCTCTTCTCTATGTGCCGTCCTGCTCATCCCCATACCTGTCCCTTTCCAGCACCAAAGTGTCCCTTTCTCCCAAAGTGAGGACTTCTGCACGGCAGGCAGGTCACCTTGCCTCCTGCCCCCTCACCTCCCACAGTAAGGCAGGTTTTCCAGACACACTGCCCTTCCTGCAGCTCTCTTCTGATCATCTTCCAGTTTGCCATCACCCGTGCCAAAGCCGGGGATGCCACCCTTGGCTGGAGGATCCAGTCGCCAACTCGTTAGAGCTGAGTCCATTACCGCGCACGCTAATGGACTTTGTGTGAAGCTGGACAGTTGCACGGTGAAGGGAGCGAAGTTAATGAGCAGTAATTGCTTGCTTGGAAAAACGCAGTCCTGAGTATCGCTTGCACAGCCTGCGCGTGGCCCTGAGCTGGCAGGAAGGCGCCTCAGAGTGTGCGAGTAGGAGAATAAACCCACGCGGGTCCTGGCGGAGGGGGATCGGCACCGTAATGCATTCAGCGTTTCTGAGATCAGTGATTCAGAGCCCTGTTTGGAGCCCGTCTGTGCATCACACACCCCCGGCCCCGGCGCACGCCGTGGGACCAAACGGCAGCGGGACCTGGGCCCTCGGCAGCTTCCAGAAGGGCAATAAAAATAGAAGCTGAGACTCGGGGAAGCATCACCGTTGCTGTGGGTTTATTGTGCAAATCCCAGAAAGAGTTGCAGATAAACGTGTTATTAGGTTAAATAAAAATAAAACGCATTCTAGAAAATGTTTTGAAATTTATCACATAATTAAGCTATTAATTTAATGGTCTTTATTATTTGTGTTGGAGATTCACATGGGTCCTCATCTCATTCCCTTTACTGAACAACGAGCCCATCATACACAGTCATTATGCATTTTCATAAACATTTGATGAACAATAACTGTGAGAAATATAAAATATTGTTTTTGTCCTTCAACTGTAATGACCATATGGAGACGCGTTTTGCATTGGAGTCAGCAGTTGCGGTACATCCTTGTTAATAACAGCTCTTGCTATTTTTACTGTTTACAGCACAAATGCAGCCCTTTATGGGGGGGAAGAAGGATTTAATCTGCCGGGTCTCTGCAATGATTTGTAAGAGAGATGCTGTGCCCACATTCCTCTGTGATTCAGTACGAGCTATAATTACTCAGTATTCTGGACAGCTCTCTTACAAGATGTCAATTTATGTGTAATGGGAGCGAACGCAATGGCTGGGGACGTCTCAGGCCTCTCCCCCTGCACGCACACGCACGGTTTCCTTAGATTTGCAAAGAAAATATTTCAGAAGGCGATGGAGCGAGGTCTCGCCCTGGGGGGGTGAGCGGCCAAGCGAACACGCGGCCTCATTGGTGGCCAAGACATCCTTGACACAAGTTGCCAGCTTGCCCAGGCTTCTTGTTCTGCTTGTGCTCACCAGGATGGGGATGGAGCCGTTCCCTCGACCTCCCCACGCTTCAGCTGCCCCGTGTTTATTCTTGCTCCTTGGCTGACATGGAAAGGACCCTGGTACTGCACTGGTGAGGACGGGAGGCTTGGTCATGGTTTGTGATTGCCATCATGCAGCAAGGCTGGTGCCCACGCAGGGTGGTCCGGGATGGCTGTCAGCCATAGATGAGGTGGTCGGCTCAGCTTGGCGTTGCACCAGGCTGAGCAGACCCACAGACAGCTGCCAGAGCCATGGCCGGCTCCTCCGCTCCCCTGCTGCGATTCAGCTCCCGTCGCCCCAGGAGGTCCCAGCTATGCCCAAAGACTGGAGCAGGGACACTACTCTGCTGCTGTAGCACCCTCCTCTTGGGCTGGATTTTACTGCAAGCCTGAAGCACAGAGCCAGGAGCCTTCCCCAGAAGGTTCCTGCGGCAGCAGCGCCTGCACACATTGTCTGCAGAAGCACTTGTAGAGTGACCTCTCAAAGAGACCCCTCAAACCATGGCCATCTCTCCAAGGGGCTTTTCCCCATGCCCCAGAGCATCCCAGGCTGAGGCAGAGGAGCTTCATCTAGGGGACAAGTGGTCCAGGACACCAGGACACAAGTGTTTCCTCCCCTGCACAGGGGACCAGGCAGGACCCAATTCCTCCATTCCCTTCCCAACCCGAGGAGGGATGGAGTTTGCATCAGAGCTGCTCCACAAAGCAGGGGAAGCGGGAGGGTAACCAAAATCCGTGGCAAAATGCGTCCTCCCTCCCAACAAAACACCCAGCTCTCCTGCACAAAGAAGGCTCAGGAGCAGAAAACGCCCCGGCAGGAGTGCCGGGCTGCGGCAGGAGCGGGCAGGAGAGCCTGCAAAATCCGGAGATAAATGTCCCAGGGCTTGGATGCATCTGGTTCACCACACAAAGCATTAATAAAGTTTCTCCCAGGGCAGGACACAGATTCAGACACAACACTTCCCCTTCAGCACCGAGTCCCAGGCCGGTGTCGGCCCCACGCGGATTTATGGCTCCCCGCGCTCGTAAATGTCAGCACCGCCGGTGATGGATGCGGGAGCCGGGAAGCGTTCCCCCCCCACCTTCGGGAGATTTCTTTATTTTTTTCTGATCTTTTACAACAGCCATAAACCAGCTGCTGATTAGTGACGGGTCTTAAAACTTTAGGCAAAAGCTGTTGAAATCAGCTTTAAGTGCTAAGCTTCTCCGAAAGCAGAGCGGCTTAGCGTTTCCCTTTTGAGGTCACATCTGTGACGTGTGGTGTGCTGAGCCATGGCCATCGCAACGGTGGGTCTGGGCAGCCCTCACAGCCCCCCGGGTGAGGGACCGACCCTGCCCTGTGCTGCCCTCCCTGGTGGCACAAGCAGATGTGCCCAAACAGGGCCATGCCTGTGGCCCCGGGTCCCACACTGCCCCATCCATGCCAGGCAAAGGGAAGAGCCCACGCTCCTCTTGGACCCGGGGAGAGATGTGAGGGGCAGGACAGTGTGCAATGATGGGCATCACCACCTCTCCCAGCAGGACAGAGGGTCACCTTATGAGTCTGGGCTGGCATGACCCCCATGGGGACTGGCCATTGTTACCCAATCCCAATCCAGTGGTCCCAGATGATGGGCAACATCAACAAGGATGTGGGGTGAGAAAGGCAGTGCTGGAAAGACCTTCTCATCATGACAGTCCTCACTGCCCCAAGGGTGTGGCAGGACCAGTGGTGGCCGTTGTTTCTCACAAGTGGGATACTCCCATCAAGTTTCCTCATGCGTTTGTTGAGTATCATTGGTTGCAGAGGCCACAGCTTTGTTTTCTGTTGATGCAGAACATGGCCTCACATTTTGGGATAGGAAATTGTCTTCTGGTGCCTCTGACTCCTCACCATTCCGGGCTCCTTCCATCTATCAGCCCCTGAGTGAGTCCTTGTCCTTGTCCTCCATCCCAGCCTTCATTCACCAGGGTTGACCTTTTCCTGGCTGCTAGCACAGGGCTGCACCACAGCCTCGGCCAGGCTACCCCAGCACCTTCAGACCTGTCTTGGTTTGGGCACCTCTGCCTCCTTGGCTCAGAGGGTTCTGCAGAATATGTTGTCTTTTCCCACGTTACATTGTTAAAGGGTGCACGGATGAACGGATGGAGGGATGGATGGAGCAGCTTCAGCTGTTCTTCTCTAGCTAGAGAGCAAGCGTGGCATTTTGGGCACATTTCCTCTAGGTGACACCCAGTCTTCGACCCACCTCTCTTGCATTCCCACTTCCCCTTCCCATTACACTTCAGGGCTGAGCAGACCACAGGGGAGGTTCCCGTGCTCAGACCTGGCAGGTCCCCATCGCTCTCGCCGGCAGGGAGGAGGCTCCGTTCCTGCAGGATTCCTGTGTGGACCATCTGTCCCACACCGGGGCTGGGCACGTTCCCTCCCTGTCTGCTGCTTCTCTCAGGAACAGAAGTTAGTGAAGATTTATCATAGCACTAAACCTCAAATTGAGCACATTTGAAAGAAGAACAATTTATTCATCAAAAATATAGCTTCATTTTATCTGCAATTATTCTCAAGTTAAGGCCTCATTCAGCAAGCAGTTGGCTGAATAAACAGCAACTTTTTATGTCTAAACCATCTCATTTTGACATTCCATCACAAAAACAAATGCCAGAGGACGTAGCCTACCCAAGACAACATTTGGAAAGTTCCCTGGCCATTTTTCCTTTTCCAAAGTGCTGGGACTGAGGAGGCAGTGTGGGAGCAGCTCTCCCAGTCTTGCTTCTGACCAATATGGAAGGACCGGTTGGGCATCATGTGGGGGACAGCAATCACAAACAGCGGGGTTCGTTGGTTTTGACATTAAAAGAAACAAAGCATCCAAAAAAAGGCAGTTGGCTGCACAAACACAAACTTAAGGAATTCATGGGGAGGCTTTACCACCAGCAAGAGTCCCCTGGGAGGGCATCCTATGGAAAAAAAAGAAATACAGGACTGCGGGAAGTTACTAAAAGACAGTATATTAGGTGCAGAGCAGCTAAACATCCCAATGCAGAGGAACCACAGGACAACAGTAAAAGACCAATATTGCTGCATCAGCAGCACTTTAGTGTCCTGAAAATCAAAAAGGAATCCTATAAAAACGGGAATGAGGGTATAAGGATGAGAGTAAAGGGAAAGCTCAAGCGCATGGGGGTAGAACGAGAAAGGCTAAGGAGCCAAGTGAGTTACAGCCGGCAAGAAGCACAAAAAGCAACAAAAGAAGTTCCAGAAATACACTGAAATTGTAAGGGAGAGAAAAGAGGGCCGGCGTTCGTGCCTTGTGATGGAGAAGAGAAGTAGCAAAGAGATTATACAGAGAAGTAAACAGTGCATTCCTCACCATCGTTTTCGCAGTATAAGGCTGTAGCCAGTATCTATGGCAATTATCATTAGCAAGGGGATAGGAGCTGAGGTCGATGTCAGGAAGGAAGCTGTTACAGGATGCCGAGATAAACTCAATGTATATGAGTAGTCAGGGGTCAAGAAAAAGTAGCCTGGAAGTTTTAAGCAATCTCTGAATGATTAGCAGTAGCTTGTGACAAATTTTAAAAGCTCGAGAGATCTCAGAGAAGCCCAGAAGTCTATCTGTAAAAAAAAAAGAGGAGATGAAGAAGTTGGGGAGTTACAGATCAGCCAGCCTGGCTTCAGTTCCTCGAAAAAATTTGGAACAAATTATTGAACGATCCATTTGTAAACACCTAGAGGACAATAATGTGATAAAAATGAAGAATAAAAACCAGCCAACACAGCTTTATTGAGAATGAATCGTGTCAGGGCAATCTAATTTCCCTCTTTGCCAGGGTGATTGGTCTAGTGGAGGAAGAGGCAGCAGTGGATGTGATACATCTTAGGAGAAGCCCCTGGTGCTGTCCTGCTGTGGCGTTCTCATAAACAAGGCAGGGAAATACAATCGGAGTGAAAACCTGGGAAATGGGTAAAACTGAGAGCAGATTGGTGCTCAAAGCCAAGCTGGCCGTGCTTGGCCGGCAGTCTGCGAGGGGGCCGGGGGCTCCCTCCCGGGGCGGGTCGATGCCTTTTCTCTCTGGCAGTCTGGCTGGTGGGCACATCAAAACACGGGATGACACCTGGGTGGACCCCCAAAGCCACCGGGGATCCACAGTCCCCTGGCAGACACTCAGCGGTGACCAGTTTCCCTTGGGAAGAAGGACAGGGGCGGTGTGGGCAGCAGCAGTGCAACGACGGCAAATCCTGCTGGGAGGCGGCTGATGGAGCTGCCCACCAGCTCAGCGGTGGGACACCCACCGGCAGTGAGACTGGGGGGGATCGAGCACTGGGTCTTCGGAGAGATGCAGCAAGCGGGAACGTGCAGTGGAGAGTCCCTGGCTCAGCCCTGCATGCTTCCCGTCTCTCCCAGCACCAAACCCCGTCAGGAGGGTTGACAGCCTTCTCCAGCCCCATCAAAACACCCACGAGCTAAAGCGATTCCTCTTAACTGGACATTTCAGGTGATGGGAAGCGCATGGCTTTGAGTAAAGCCCCGTTAAATATAGATACATATACATATTCAGATTAAAAGAATCTATTATTATTTTTTAATTATGGTTCACGCACTAAATTAAAAATTCAGTTCTTCCTCCAGGCCCACTCTTGAGCCTCCTGGCTTTTAAGCGATGATCAGCGACAGCTTCAGCTCCATCTGCCACCTCAGCCCCGGGGCAGCGCCCAAGCAGCCACGGTCTCAGTGGCAGCCTTGGTGCTACAAGCCCCAGGTAGCCCCCCCTCCTGCAAAGAGGGGTGATGCTGCGTGATGTAGCTCCCAGTTTAAACCAGTCCAGCACAAAACAACAGGAACAGTCCACCACCCCAGAGAGAAACCCCAGCCTCCTCGTCTGATGGGTCTGGCCCCACCTCCTCATGCAGGCAGATGGTTTCCAGAAGGGGCCCCCAAACACCTCTCTCTGGGCAGCCCCAACTAGTTTGAATCCACCCTGCGACCTTATCTTCCCTCCACCACTGCCAAGACCTGAGAAAAAAGACCCATTCTCAGAATGAAATATCGGAGGAAACCAAAACGGGACATTCTTAGAGTTCAGTGTGGTACATGCAGCCCCTGCGCCTGAAGAGGCTTGACAGTTTGGACCGGGAGGAAGGTGTGATGCTGCAGTGTTTCTTTGGGGAAGGGGGGGGGGGGGGGGGAGAGGAAAAGAAAAAAAAAAAAAAAAGAAAAAGAAACAAGGACGGCTTTTATTTTTAGAAGTTTTAGCAGCCAAATTGTTGTCAGGCCGTCTGTGCTCTGCTGAGCAACACAACGTTGGGCACAGCCAAGAAGAGTTTTCTCACAGAGCAAAATGTCATGATAAAAACAGGTTTAATCAGAATCTCAGCACCCTTCACAGGAAAAAAATGCCAAATTTTGGACAATTTGTGTATTGTTTATCATCTCTTTTGTTACCATGATCCAGTAACGGGTGGAGAAATATGGCACTGGGTCTGAGCTGTTGTTTTCTTTGGGAACATGCCACATTCCCCATTGATGCCCTCTGGTGATGCTGAACAGCCAAGAGGAGATCTGGGAGCTTTTCCATTCCCCACCACCACCCAGCTTGGCCCTTCGTTGCTGTCCATCCTCTGCAACTGGAAACGCTTCCAAAAAAAAAAAAAACAAGGAGGAATGTGGACTGTCTTCTTATTTCTCTTTGTTTTCTGGTCTTGGACATTTGCCCCATCTTTCCAGCACTCAACAGACTCATTACAGACTCACAGACCTGCTGAGGTTGGAGGAACCTCTGGAGATGGTCGAGTGCAACCCCCTACTCGGGCAGGGTCACCTAGAGCAGGCTACTCAGGGCCATCGCCTGTTGGGTTTTGAATATCTCCAAGGATGGAGAGCACTGCTTCTCTCATGACAAGATCCCATGGCTTAATCATCTTCACAGCTCTTCATTGGACTCGGGCCAGTACGCCAATGTCTGTCTTGTGCTGGGGAGCCCACAACTGGATGCAGCAATCCAGATGCCGCCTCACTCATCTTCAGAATAAAACTTGTTCTCCACTAATTGCTTGCATCAGAGGTCCAGGCTGTGGGAGATGTGTGTGTCCAGGAGACAAGTTCACAACCACAGCTGTCCCTACCTCTGCCCGGTCTCCAGCACAGGACCAGGCTGGCACGCTGCAGCATGGTGAAGGGATGCTTGAGCCTGGGAAAGGGCAGCGCCCTCAGCCTGGGCCAGCCCAAGGTGGTCCTGCGGGCACCGGGAGGGAGCAGGCAACAAGCACGGGCTCTGCAGCACCGGCCGGCAGCTGCCGTGCGGGCACATGGCGTCTGCAGAGGTTTTGCCAAGCCCGTCCTTGACACCGAGTCCCAGACACGTCCCAGGGAGAATTTATTGCTTCAGATCCCTCATAAATGCCAAGTCTGTGTGTGATGGATGGGCTGGGAGCTCCTCCCAGGATGCACCTCGCAGCAGCTCCCGCGACTGTCCCCAGGAGCAGCAATAAAATGCCATTGCCACTTGGACCAGGATGAGGCACACGGAGCAGGGTCTGGCAAGGAGCTTTTGGGGGGCAGCCCTACATCAGCCAGGCACCCCAGGGCCAGAGCAGTGTGTCCCCAGGGACGGGGCTGACAGACCCACCTTCATCTTGCTGGGCATTGCTCCATGCACGCACGCACACACACCCCCGCCTCCTCCAGCCCTCCGCCGTGCGTTCTCCCTAATCAACAACCATTGCCGTGCTCCTGCATGAACACCCCTCGCACACGCACACCCCCATGGACACACAGTCCCGTGTTTGCTCATACCTGCACCCCACACCCACCCACACCTTCACCCCACACATGTAAAGACACGGATGGGGCTGGCTGACACTGTGCTTGGGAGGAAAATTTGTTCGGAGAGGTGTCATTGCCCTCTCGCACGTGCACGGGGATGGAGCCGGGTGTCCCCAACGCAGGAGCCCTGCGTGCTGCCGGCGGGGAAGAGTAGGTGGGGAGTAGATGCGGCCACCCAAGGGCAGCCTGGCATCTCAGTGCCACCTGGTACACCTACATTAGGGCTCCTTGGGGTGTTTGCAAAGTCTTTGCCACCTCGTGATCACAGGCTGCAGTGAAAGCAGAATTTTTGCCGATGGGAGAGCCGAATGCATCTCCCCCCCACCCCTGCACCCCA
>NW_009661367.1:209891-211512 GCF_000708025.1 Charadrius vociferus | reverse complement strand
CCCCGCATCCTTCCCCCCTCCCATCGGCACCCTGCACCCCCCTGACTGCCCCCTCAGCGCCAGCCCCCCTCCCCCGCTCGCCGGCCGGGAGCCGCTGCCGTTGCTGTGTTCTGCCCCAAAACCGCGTCCAAGGGGCGCTGCTGTCCCCGGTGGGTGGTGTGACCCCAGGAGAGGGAGGAACATCTGCTGAAGATCACATCCGCATCGTGGTGGTTTGACTATCTCTGCGCCCTCAGGTGCGTTCACCTCCGGGGGGATGAGCAGCCCCTTCCCGACCATACAGGGGTCCTGGTGCAGCTTCAGCCGCTGTTCATCCCCTGGATGAAAGAACCTGACCAGTGGAGACGGGGGAACAAGAGACCTTCACTAACACCAAGTCTCATGCCAAGAGTGCTTTGTCAGAGCTGTATTTCTGTTTCTGGGGTAGCAACACAAATCTCTCCTCTCCAAAATGCAGTGGGGGGGAGAAGTGCCCCGGTGCTCCCTGGAGGGAAGGACCTGAGAGCAATCCCACAGGAGGTGTGGGGATGGCAACCCCGCATTTACCTCAGAGTGGGTTCATGTCTCATCTTCAGCCTCCTTTTTCTCACCTTTAAGCTGCTTGCACTTAAAAAAAAAAAAAAAAAAAAAAAAAAGAAAGAAAAATAAAGACACCTTTTTAGCAACGCAAAAAAATGTTTAAACACTTGGAATGACTCAGATGCAGTTTTTTTCTACAGCGGTTTCTCTGCGGGTGAATTTGGGCTGACTTTGGCCTAAGCACCTGGGGCCTTCGCGGAAGAGTGACAGTCACCATGGAGTGCTGGGGGCCCCTCATGCAGCAGCGGAGCTCAGGGCTCAGCACAGCCCGTGAAGGTCTTTCTGCAGAGCTCCTCAAGCCTTGCAAGGATGGGCCAACTTGTCCTCCTGGCAAGGCTTGAGTGCAAGAATTCACAAGCGGGAGATGAAGTTTTCCCCCATGTTCCTCGTTAAAAGCCACCTCACGCGCATCCAAGAGCCAGCTTGCAATGCACGGACATGTTGAGCAGCAGTTTGCTTTTGGTTGCCCGTGACCAGAGCTTGCAATAAGATCCCAGCACCTCATTTCCCCCAGGCGGTTTATTGGAGTCCTGCGAGGGTTGTTCTGGTGCAGCAATGGATGGACAGCATCTGCTGTGCATGAGCAGCCAGAGGAGCAAAGCCCTCCGGCCACCGCTGGGCTGGCACGGAGTGGGATGTGGTGATGGGACAACCGTCCCCACAAGATGTGAGGCCACTGCAGTGTGTGCTTCCAGAATATCCCCAGCTCCAGAGACAAGAAAACTGGGGAAACCCCAGAGAAAGTCACCTGTCGTGGTGGAAACGCCATGTCTTACTCTGGTGGGACATGACCCGGCCAGAGCAGAGCTGCGGAGTGGCTCTCAAAAGCACAGAAGCAAAAATGTCAGCAAGAGGAACAACCTTTGTTGGGTCTGTCTGCCAAGTCCTGCCTGGATCTTGTCCAACTTTACCCTTTAGGTTTGAAATTTTCCTTCCCAGAGACTTTCTTTCCAAGCTTCGGTGCAAACAGTCACAGCCACGGGGACAAGGAGGGCGGAAGCTGGGGCAGGCGAACACCCAGAGCTCTGCTGGGAGGGGACGG
>NW_009661367.1:202132-209854 GCF_000708025.1 Charadrius vociferus | reverse complement strand
GTGGACAGACAACGATGCCCTTCGTCAGAGCAGCAGATGAGCCTTTCAGAGAGCGAGCTCGCTTTTTCCAGCTGTATCAGCAGCTCTAATGGGAGAAAATTACTTTGTTTGGCCTGCATTAAGAAAAAAAAAAAAATAAAAAATCAGTCACTCCAGTGGAAAACTGTCACATCGCCAGCTTGTGGAACAGGGACTTGGAGCGTTGCCTTCTCCTGTCCCCAGGAAAATCTGCAGAAATTTGGCCTGTGACGTTGAAAAATGAGTTCTCCTCCAGTCAGGGTGTGAGTTTTGGTGGCTGCTGCCAGAGCTGCTGTCCCAGGCCTGGTGTCCTCTCACTGCCCCCCGGTGGGAGCATCCTCCAGAGCACTGGGGTGGGCTCCCCCTTTCCTGGGCTCTCCCCCGTGGGCCTGGGGGGGGCTGTCATGGCTGTGTGACAGCAGGAACAGGGCTCAGGGATGGCAGAGCCGTGGGGGCCTTTGGCATCTCCAGGTCAGCCTCCCCCTTAGAGGAGCACTAGATCGGGCCATGGCTTGAACCCCTCCGAGGATGGATGCCCCCTTTGATACTTCCTCAGAAAAAGAATCAAGAAATTGCATATAAAAATCCAACCAGAGGGAACTTTGAATGTGTAAAATGAAGCCACACAACCACCAGGGAGAAAGATGGGGTTCAGCCTTGAAAAAATTAGCTTTTCTGGGCAGTATAATGCATCTTAGAGTGAGACCAGCTGCACAGTCTGTTTTTCACAGGCCACGTTCATCACGCGGGATGGGGAGAGGTGCATACGACAGAGAAGCCGGTGGGGAAGCAAAGAGCTGGTTCGGAGGGGTGAGGGGGCACAGGGGTGGTAACTACACAGGAGGTTATAAAGGGTGAAAAAAAATATGAGTAGGTCAGCAAGGATGTGCAGCCCATGCGGTGAGCGAGGATCCGTGGGTTTGGCCGTGTCATTTAGGACTCTCTCCTAACAGCCGTGGGGGGTAGAGATGCAAGAGGGGATGAGCCCTCTCGGAGCATCCCCTGGCCCTGCGGTGCCCATCTCAGCTGAGGGGCAGGGGCTGGGCAGGGTGGGAGGGCAGAGACTGTGGGGAGATGGAGAAGGATGGGAGACACGGCGGATATGGAGCCCGGACAGAGCAGACAGAGAGGGAGCGCGGTGCCCAGCTGATCTGTCAGATGACGGATGGTTTCCTCACCACCACTGGCTGCGCTGGCTCAGGAGGGGGGGAGGGAGGGAGGCAAGGCCAGCGCTGGCAGCCAGCAGCCTCAGTCACATTGCCCTTTTTCTCCTTAATTTGTCCCAGAAGGCCCATGTCCTCCCCTTCTGGGGCTGTGCCCGGCTGTCAGAGCGGTCACGGTGCTGGTGGGAGGACGGGGCATCACAGGGCAACTCCTTCCTCAGGACCTGGCAAGGCACTTGCTCCCAGCATGGGGAGCCGAGCCCGGAGAGGTGAAACAACCCCAGAAAATTCAATCTATTTTCAATGCTATTTCCTCTTTTTTTTTTTCCTATTTTCAGCCTTTATAGGATCTTGCGCTCAGAGGGGAGCATCAGGCCCTTCCCCTGGTTGCTCTCCCTTTGGGGCGAAGCTCGGTGCTTCCCTGGGACAGAAAAATAAGGGAAAAGCATGAAATTTCCTGCAAAGTATTTGCCTGTGAAGAGGAGGAAGGCAGGAAAACAACACAATAACAAACAAAACTGAACAGCTTTTCCCCTTTCCCTATGGCCATCGCAGGTGCACGAGGAGAAAAGGGACATTTTTCCTTCCGCTTTATTCCGTTGGGAGAGAATCCAAGTGCCACCCAGTGCCACCTGCTCTCAATTAAATACACGGAAAGTTGAGAAGAGAAAATAAGTGACACTTGGAAATGGCCAGGTATCAATCAGCCGCTGTGAGCGGGGAATCAACCCATCGCCTTGAACCAGACCAAAACCCACCTCCAGAGAGGAGCCATCTCTGGGCAGTGGACATCAGGGCACTGCAACCAAAGGGGCTTTGCTGGGGCTGTAGCAGTCCTCCGGTCAACAAGGTTTTGCTGCGAGACATCTCTGCTTCCTGAGGCACTGTAATTGACAGGGTATTTTTAGAAAAACGAGCCACCGCATTAATCAATAAGGAACAGCCAGCTTCTCAAGGGGAAGGGTGGCTCGAGTTAATCTGCTACAGCCCTGAGCGTGCTGCTTATCCCGAGCCCGATGATGTCTGGTTGCCCCCAGGCTGGTGCAGAGAGCCCTGCCCTGAGCCCCCGGCACACCGGGCTCCTGCACCCACACCCGGGGGGGTTTCTTCGGCTCGGCTCAGCGTGGGGAGCCCGGCTCTGTGGGCTTGGCCAGAGGATGCTCCTTGCAGGCGAGGGCTGCAAAAAGGAGTAGAGGGGCTCCTGAGTAGCATCACCTGGGAGGAAGGTTTGGGAAGATGCTTGGTGGCAAGCTGGTCTTAGAATCATAGAATGGTTTAGGTTGGAAAGGACCTTGAAGATCATCGAGTTCCACCCCCCTGCCATGGGTAGGGACACCTCCCACTAGACCAAGTTGCCCAAGGCCACGTCCAGCCTGGCCTTGAACACCTCCAGGGATGGGGCCTCAACAACCTCTCTGGGCAACCTGTTCCAGTGCTTCACCACCCTCATAGTGAAAAATTTCTTCCTAATGTTTCATCTAAACCTGCCCTCTTCCAGTTTGAAGCCATTCCCCTTCGTCCTATCACTACATGCCCCAGTAAAAAGTCCCTCCCCAGCTCTCCTGTAGCCCCTTTAGGTACTGGAAGGCCACAATAAGGTCTTCCCAGAGCCTTCTCTTCTCCAGGCTGAACAGCCCCAGCTCTCTCAGCCTCTCCTCATAGCAGAGGTGCTCCAGCCCTCGGATCATCCTCGTTAGCTCGCGATGGGGGCAGGAGGGCCACAGCCATTCCCCCCCAAAACGCTCCTGTCAGCCCCCTCTCCCTCCCACCCACCTCCCAGGGACCCGCGCCCCTGCTCGGCCGGGGAAGCGAAGCCCAGCACCCCCTGCCCTCTGCCCAGCCCTGCCTCTGCCCCCAAAGCGCTCCTCTCCCTCGCCTCCCCCTCCCCGCTGCTTTCCCGGGAATGCTCCCCCAGCACGAGGTGTTTAAATCATTTACGAAGGGCTAAAATAGAGCTGACTCCCTTCCAGGCGCTCCGGCATCCGAGCTCCATAAACAACCCACCCGCCAAGGGAGTCAGCTTGGAAAAAAAAAGGCTTTTTATGTCTATTCCCCAGACCCCACTTCCACAGAAACCTTCCGGCAGGATCCTTTCTCAGCTGTAAGCGCAGTAAAATTGTTTCAGGCATTCGCTGGCCTTCCTATTCCCCCAGGCACACTCGTGGACATCTCACATGACCCACTTCTACCCACAGATGGAAAACCAGAGGGACCCTGTGTAAAAAAAAAACAAAAAAGAAAGAAAGAAAAAATTACCTGGTGTTGGAAGTCCGATGTGCCTTTCCCTGCCTTGGATATTTCCTAGGTGCCCTTTCAGAGGCACCTTTTTTCTTTTATAGCGTTGACCTTTATGGAGATAGGAATTCACACGGGTATTTTCTCGTGGCTGCTGAGCCACACCAGACCTGAAGAAGCTCAGAGAAACAAGAGGACATTTATTTCTTAGGCTGCAAGCGATTCACTGAAAATCATTGGGATACAAGTGGCAAATGCCAGGGATCGGCGTCCAGCTTCCCAAATCCCAAACCATGCTGGGGGAGCAAGGTTCGAGACAGCCGAGGGATCAGCTGCAAGAGGAGCCCCCCAGCATCTCCTTCTGCCGGCAGGGTCCGTGGCAGCTGCTCTCGCCGGGGTTCCCGACCCACAGAAACACCCCAGGAGCTGGAGCTCCCGCCCTGTGAACCCCCGAGTGACCACCACCAAGTCCCCAAAACTCCCTACTCCGGTCCTGTAAGGGCAGGACAGGAGCGCTGCAGCCTCACCCTGCCCGCGCCGCGCTGGGACGGGGTTCACCTCTACCCTCGCTGCAGCAGTTCAACATCCAGGGGCCTCTTCAGCACCCAGAGAAATGGGAAGGACGCAGTTCCCTGCCTCCCTGGCCACAGGAGGGCGGGCCGGCTCCTCCACCCCGCTGCCATGCTCCGCTTGCCATGGTCCATACTGTGGCACAAGCCAGAGCCACCCCCGGGAGGGTGACAGGGCTGCTTGGAGGGATTAGAGCGAACCAACAGCTCATCATCTAAACACACCCTGTCCTGGTGCTGGCAGCTCCTGTGCACCCCACGGGGGGTTTATTCCCATCAGTGTGGATATTAGTGCGTCTGGGGGTCTCCCTGAAGAGTGTCTCAGCAGCAGATGAAGACAAATACCCCTCGATCAGATGATGAGCCGCACGTGGTTGCAATCCAGGACGCACCATCCCCACCTCCACCTTCTCCCGGGTTTTGCCGGTGGGTCCACAGCAGATGGCTGCCCCTGACCCACGCTGGCCACCCCATCACCTCCTGCTCCAAGGGGCAGGTTTAGCAGAGCTAGATGCCAGCTGAGGGTCCGCACCGTTCCCCACGTGCTGGCAGGGGGTACCTGTCCCTCCCGGCGTGCTGCCTCGGGGTGGAAGCGGTTTGGTGGTGCTGGTGCTGGGCATGAGTCGGGCGTATGATCAGAGTGAGAAAAACGTGACGGAGGAGGACCTGAATCAGCATTCTCCAAGGAAACCGCAGAGGATGGATGCTGGGAGTGCAGGGTGCCCGGCACGGCGAGGGATGCTTGAGCAGGCAGGGCTCGAGGGCTGACATAGCTACAGCGAGCCCCAGTCCCGAGGACAGGGCAGGATTGTCCCTACCCCAGCACTGGGCTGGAGGAAGGCGATGGTGAGGAAGGCTGATCGCCGCGTTCCGGTGGTACGGCACAGCCCAGCAGCCCCCAAATCCTGCGCCCATGCCCGCTTCTGCCGAAAGGTGGGAGGAGTGATTTTCACCTCACAGCTCTCCCTCCCAGGGGCCGTGAGCCGCTGCTGTTACTTGTGGCCATCTGCTATTTTCGCGGGGTCAAAAATGCCTCTGCCGAGCGCTGGCCCATGAAATATGCATGCCGCGGCCTCCTCCTTTCCAAACGGCCATCTCCTCCTGCACTAAATCCCCTTCTCGCCTGTTTATCTCGCATTCAGATTTGCTTCTTTACATCTTACGGCTTCTCAAGGCATCAGTGATGGCCTCTCCACAGCTCAGTGCCGTCTCTGGCGTGGCCGAGCGTGCCTGCTAAAGGACACGGATGTATGTCATCCGGCCTGGGGCATGTTCCCCATGCGGGACACAGCAGTGTGGTCGCGTTTGCGATGTGGGTACCCGTGCTGTGCGCTGGACTGGGCTTCCCACCCCACGCACGGGCCAGCTGCAGCCACCGGGAGCGGAGCCGGAGGACGCACCGTCCTCCTGGACACGGTGGGATATGGCGACAGTGGCCTGAAGGGCATAAAGTCATGGCCGAGGGGGATCGGGAGCTGGGGGTCAGTGCTCTGCAGGGCAACGGTGCGGTGACCCGCAGGGGCTCGGCACGGTCCCCACAGCATTGAGCATCTCTTGTTGGTCTCCCAGCCACCAGCAGAGCTGCCAGCTCAGGGATCCCCTCTGCTTCGGGAGCAGCCTTCCCGAGATAAACACCACCGGGTTTTGCTTGTACCAAAATGTGGCTTTTTTACATTTCATCTTTGTGTCCAGAGCTGAGATGGAACTTTCTCCGGAAACTCAGACCTGGTCACGCACCACAAATCCCTCGCCCCAGCCTGGAGGCTCTGCCGAGGCCACGGGGCTGCCGGCTCTGCCGGCACAACGGGCAACGCTGGGAAACTTCCCCTGCTCAGATCAGGAGAGTATTTCCCAGGGGAGACCAAGGCCGTGAGAGCCTTTCGAGGGAATTTTCGCTGTGGCACCTGGGTGAAAACTGAGCTCTCAGCCACAGCAGGAGGGTCTAGCTGTGGCTGTTGGTCAACAGGGAGTCGTGGCTTGGCCTGGCACTGCTGAGGCTAGAAACGGAGCAAATAATTATAGCTCATTACAAGTGTTTAATTGCAGCGGTAGCATCTGCTCCTTAGGCTTTAATGCAGCTCAGTGTAACGTTGGCCTTTTTTTTTCCTTCAACAGGAGTTAGAACTGCAGCCTGAGACTTCACAGGCGCAACCTCGTCGCAGCGAGGAGCTTCAGGTGAGTTGTTTCGCTCTAAACGGCACCAAAGAGTTAACGCAGCACAGGAAATGTTTTGAAGGAAATGGATGCTTTTTCACAGCCGACTTTTTACCCAGCTCTGTTAGGGGGCAATGCCACTGTTCCGGCTCTCACCACCAAAAGGATGGGAAATCCCAAAAGGAAACCTTGCAAATGAGCTCAAGGAACCTCTGTGGTTTCACCGCTAATTACACCAATGCCAGTGCGGGGGCGTTAAGGAAACAAAATTTGCTGTAACTAATTTTTCTTGTACCGTTGGCCCTGTGGTAGCTGTACCTCACCCGCACTCAGCCGGACTTTCACAGCGGTTACAGTTTGCTGGACGGGGGGGTTGCTTTGGAGAGGAGAAGTTTTGCACCGCAGCTGCTGGAGCCTTCTCAAAGCTTCGGGGTCTCCCTCTCCACCCCACTCAGGACGTGGTTTCCCACCCCAGCAAACCTCGCAGGTCTGCTGCTGCCTGCTCCCCTCCTGCCTGGCCGGTGCTGCCTGCGCTGAGCATCCCCAGGCACAAGATGTCAGTGAGGAGCTGGATTTGGGCAGGTCTGCACCAGCCCGGAGTCATCCTCCGGGAGCCGGTGCAAAATTGGGGCTGGAGAAGCGGGCACGGTGAGGGGACATGGGCATGGAGAGGGGACACGGTGACAGAGAGGGGATGTGGGCACGGGGAGGGGACGTGGGCATGGAGAGGGGATGCGGCTGTGATACTTGCTGCTGTGAAACAGTCCTGCAAAAAGGAAGGGAGGTCCCTGCTCTCTTCTCTGCGGGCCAAGAGTCGGGAGCGTATCTGGCTACGGGGTGCCGGGGAGGTGCTGGGTGATCTCTGGAGTTCAGCACTGGGTGTGCCTGGGCAGAACAGCTCAGGAAAACGCCTGCCAGCAGCAGGACGGACTCTCGGCCTTGCCTTGGAACCTCCCAAGGCCCTGCCAGCCCTCTCCGTGATGGGACTGCATGGGGCAGGCAAAGCCCAACTGCCCCAGCCCATGCCAGAGGAGATGGTCTGCTGTCTCTGGCCACCCCAAGCACCCCTGCACCCACGAACCCTGACTGAATGAACAAGGATTCAGCTGAAACCCCCAAAACATTCACGCACAGACCGGGAGGAGTAAGCGCAGGGGCTTGCAATGACATCCCTTCCATGACAGGTCCCCCGGGTCTGAGATACCCTCCCCAAGCACCTCCCAGTTCCATGGGCTGGACATGCCCCAGCCAGCCCCAAGGACAGCTAGGAGGGGAGAAGGACCCTTTGGGGTGACCCTTTGACCCTCCCTGGGGCTGCTTTAAGGGGTCAGGACCCCTTGGGCCCTGCAAGGTTGGCCCCCGTGCTCCCCTCAGGGCCCCTCCGGTGGGATGGGGACAACTTCAGAGCTCTCTTGGGACCTCCATAGCTTTTCTCGGCATGGGAAAAGCTCCAAGGGCATGGGGTTCCCTTCGCCTCTCCCCGGGACTGCTTCAAGCCCATGGGGGCTCAGTTTGTGTCCCCCCTCTCCAACCCCGACCCTCCCCAGCGCTGCTCCAAGGGCAGGGGGCTCCCCTCGGCCACC
>NW_009661367.1:196999-199491 GCF_000708025.1 Charadrius vociferus | reverse complement strand
GGGGGGGGGGTGGGATGCAGGGTTGCGCTCATCCCAGCCCTTTGCAGACTGAGCTGCAAACTGCATTTATTTTTCTAATGTAAAACCTTCAAAATACGCCCGTGGAGGGTGGGAATGGTGTGAAGCAGTGGTGTTTTCGGGTGGTTTTCTTCCCCGGGCACACAGCTGTGGTCTGGACATGTTGCTCAGCATCCCCGTGGGGCTGAGCTGGCCGCCGGCGTGACCCGGTGGTGGTGATGGTGCTGGTGTCGCTGCCCTCCTCGCTCCGGCTGACCACCGAGAGCTTTTGCAGGCAGGCTCTGCCTGCACGGGTATCCTGCCTGCTCATGGGGGGGTTGTCAGTGGTTTGTGAGCGCCTGGGCTGTGCTGGTGTCCCCCCCTGCCCCACAGCAGATTTGGGGGGTTGCGTGCGTGGGACTCTGTTAGATGAGCTCTGCCTGCGCCGCATGGGGGGGTTCCCACCCAAGAGAGCTGAGCAATGCCATGCGCCGGACCCCCTTCCCCACACTACGACCCCTCCTGATGCCACCGTGCAGGATTTGCTCCAACAAATGAGCAGAGGGAGGGGACAAAAAAAAAATGCCATCCTGGAGATGACCCAGAAGAAGTCAGGGAGTGGGGACGAAGCCCAGGGGAGGCGTGGGTGGCATCAGAGGGGCTGTGTTGGATCCTGTACCCTGCAAAGCACTGCTCCAGCTCCGTTTGGTGGCCGAACCCCAAATTAGCAGTGCTGGTGCCGAGCTGGGCTGCGTGTGATTGAGAGGGGTCCAGGACTCATGGCCGCTGGCCTCGGGAGCTGCGTCCTTCCCTCCCATCAGCACTTCAGGGCTTTACCCAGCTGCCAGCTGAGAAGCAGAGGGACAAACCAGATGCAGCCGGTGGGTTTTTTGGCCTCCTGGTGCCATCTGCTGTTGTCTCCCGCAGGCAGAGCCCCGCTGCGCTTACCCGTGCGTGTTCTGGAGCAAGCTGGAGGTAACTGCAGGGAAATGCCCTTTCCTCCCCAGCGATGGCCTCTGGCCGTTCCTTGTCACAGGCTTTCTGGTTGGGAACAGCAACGAGCACGGGCAGGCACTGGTTTATCCTGCCTGCCGCAGGCTCGTGCCTGCCCTGCCCTGCCTGGGCTGGCATCCAGCACCCTGCCAGCTTGTCCCAGGAGTCCCTGGCTGCTGCCAGGTCATGGTGACGCGGCTGGAGAAAGGTGTCCTGCAGGCAGTGGAGCTCAGGCGCTGCTCCGCTCCCAGGGTAGCGCCTGGGCTGGGGGCTTCGGGATGGATGCAGCCCCCTGAGTGGGGTGTGGAGAGGCACAGCTATGGCTGGGAAGGGGCTTCTGCTCCCCGTTGGGTGAAACAAGGAGCCCCTCACACATAGTGGAGGTGGTGGTGGTGGTGGTCCCCTTGCAGCCTTGGGGCCATTGCTGGCCCATGGGTGTCCCAAGGCAGGAGATGGGTTGGATTGTACTAACATGGGGAAGGACAATCCTGCCCCTGCACGCTGTCAGACACCCTGAACAGCTCTGCCACGCAGCTCGTGGACTTCGCTTCCTCTAGAGATTTCTTCCGTGGACACCTGATTTCTGCCCCAGTGTGGGATGACGATCCAGCCTGGCCAGTCAGCCTCCCAGAGCTACCTCCTCCCCTTCTCCTCCTGCCACTGCCACCCGTGCCCAGTGCTGTGCCTGTGTGTGCTGCAGGTCCCCATGGTCACAGGGTGGTTTCTGTTTAGCTTGAAGCTGTGCAAGTAGGTCCTGCGATGCCCTTGGGCTGCTGTGTGCTGACAACTCATGCATGGAGCAGTCTTGAAGGATTCTTTCTTCTGCCAAGAGCTTTGCTTTATTCCTCCCTGCGGGGTTTTAAGTATCACCCATAGCTCCAGTCTGGGCTTCATGTGACCATGAGTTTTTCCTTGGATGTGGTAATCCAGTGACAACTTCTCCCTGGTGTTCCTTCATGCCCTTTGCCAGACCCATTTGCTGAGAAGCAGAGCTCGTACGCTGTGCTCATGCTGCGCTCCTGGTAATCTCCAGGGCGAAATGGGTTATCGCCTACTTATTTCTGACAAGGGGACCTTTGTGCTTCTCCTGCGACGGTTTATTTGAGCCTGATCAAAAACTTCCTGAAAGCCCAATTCTGCTGTGTCAGCTGGATTACCCTCCCCGGCCATCCAGCGGGCTGCATCGCGTCTTCATAACCCGCTTTGCAGCGCGTGGAGGGCCCGGGTTGTGCGTGCTCCGGGCGAGCGGGAGCTCCCGGGTGCTGAATGTGCCTTGCGGGTGGCTCCTCTCTGCTTATAGCTCGCCAGAAGCATTTGAGCAGTGCCTGGAGATCGCAGACTGGTGAGGGTGGGAAGGGCCCTCTGGAGCTCCCCCAGTGCCACCCCCTGCCAGAGCAGGGGCACCTCCAGCAGTGGCACAGGACGGCGTCCCGGCGGGTTTGGAATGGCTCCAGAGTGGGAGACTCCCCCACCTCTCTGGGCAGCCTGTGCCAGCGCTCTGC
>NW_009661367.1:196193-196622 GCF_000708025.1 Charadrius vociferus | reverse complement strand
CTCAGGGGCATCCTGTTGTCCCCCAGGACTCCCAGTTCCCTTTCCACACCGCTGCTCTCCAGCAGGTCAGCCCCCGACCTGTACTGGTGCAGGGGGTTATTCCGTCCCAGGTGTGGGACCCTACACTTACCCTTGTTGAACTTCATAAGGTTTCTCTCTGCCCAATTCTCCAACCTGTCCTGCTCTGGGAGTTGTGCTCTCAGCTTGCAGAAGTGGTGGCCAGGTGTAAACGGGTTAAGAGGCGCTTGGTTGGTGTGGGGATAGCTTTGCTGGCCAAGACTAGTAGTGCAAAAGAAGCAGATGATATCAAGAAAGCTATTTCTTCAGCTGGGTGGAGCTTCCTTTATTTTGTGTGATGCAGACCAACCAAGCGAGCGCCATGGCACTGCTTTGAGTGCCCGCTCAGGGAGGAAGGGCTCTGCGCAGTCA
>NW_009661367.1:190084-196148 GCF_000708025.1 Charadrius vociferus | reverse complement strand
CAAACCGCTTCAGATGCCAGGCTGCTGTTTGCTAATTGAGTCGCGCGTGCTCGCCCTGGGTAGGTCAGAGGAGGCTTCGCTCTCTGCCGCTTGTCCCCAGCGCCCCCGACGCTGGATGCGGGGTGTGCTTTGGGGTTCAGAGCTGTGCTGTGGCTCGGACCTGCCCACGGGACCCGTCTCTCTGTGTGTCCTCAGAGTCCTTCAGCAGCATGTCCAGATGAAGCCTTCCCCCGTGCCACGCTGCCTGCTCCAAGGGGACCTTCCACCCGTTGCCCATCCCTGGGTGTACGGCATCTCCTTTCCTCCACCCTCTGCATTCAGGGGCAGAAAGCTTCTTGCCCTGTCCTCAAGGGTAGCAAAATCACGGAGCAGAGCCTGCCGGACGTAGTGCCTGCTGCTCCCCATGAGCTCCAGCTGCTCCAGCGGCGGTTCACACCAGGCTTCACTGTGCTTTGAGCGATGTGGGGCCGTTCATGGGCTCCGGGGAGCGGGAGGGGAAGGGCTTGTCTCCGCTTGTTTATGCTTCCAGCAGCCCCTAATCCCCATCACAGGGTTTCCGTGTGGGAGAACATGCTCTGGGACCGTGCCATCTCCTCTCTCTTGTGCAAGTCCTCTGGCTCTGAACGGATGGCTTTGCCGCTTGGCTGGCAGCATGCTTTCCCCACTGTTGGGCACGGCCAGTTTTGGGACAGTGACTCCAAGGCAGAGGTCTCCTGGAGGAGGTGGCTCTGCTGTCACTCAGGGCTGCTCTCCAGGGGCTGGCTGTGTTCCTGGATGAGACCTCCAGTCTGCGGGCTGGATTTAGGGTGTCAGGGAGAAGGCTTAGCTGCTTGAGCTCGAGGAGGATCTCATGACTTGGCCCGTGTCCTCCTGGGCTGTCAGAGGCCTGTTATCTCTGTGGCAAAGAGCTTGGGCTTGAAATTACATCCGAGGTCAACGGGAGTTGAAGCTGAGACCTTGTTTGTAAGGTGTTACCCAATGCCAAGGCGCAGAGGAGCACGGGGCAGCTGGGCTGCGGCAGGGCATCCTATGGCTTGATGCGCCCTGGGTCTGGAGGAGCTCCTCGCTTCATGGTCTGGCTGCTGGTGCCTGCAAGGTGGGGAGGCATTGGGTTGAGGTTTGGTGCCACTACAGTGAGGACCATGGGCTGGCATGGTTGGAGACAGAGCACCCAGCCCCACCAGGGTTGACTTTGTCCTTGCCATGGGATGGGCTGGTTGAGAGCAGCTCTGGACCCTGGGACAGAGCGTCCTCCCTGTGCTGCCTCCAGGTTGCACTTGCCTGGCCGTTGGAACCCCGTTGTCTTCCACAAGTGGGTTTGGGGCATCTGACCTGCCAACAGAGCTCATGCTGAGCAGCGTTTGATCCATTGGCCATGGGTTGGTGAGGGAAGAGCAGGGTCCAGAGCCCGGCTGGCAGCAGGGGAGCCTCAGAGCTGCCCTGACCACCAGTGTGGGGTTGTGGGGGGTTGCTGACCTGGCCCTTATCTTCCCTGTTTCTCTTCTTAGCTCCTGCACCTCTGCAGCCGAGAAGGAGATGGGAGGTGAGTGACCCAGCCTCTCTTGCTGACAGGAGATAGCCTGAAGGTCCAGCTGATCCGGGCACTGCAGGCCCGGCATGGGGGAAGGACCCAGCTCCCGCAGCCTCAAAACATGAGCTGGATGATGATCATCTTGGTTCTTGGCCAACCCTGCTCCTCTGCAAAGGCTCAGCCCCTGCTCGGGCGACAGCAGGCAGGGCACGTTGCAGCCCTCGGGGGCTCTTTTGAGGTCCAAGCTGGAGCCCCTCTCCCCTGCCCCCATGGCAGGAGCTCCTGGGGAGGCTCGTAGGAGCTCAGCAGGGTGGCGTGGCCCATCTCCATGCTCTTCCACCCCAGGAGCGGAGCAAAGGGAGAAGCAATACCGAGCCCATCGGGGATTTGGGGATCGCCGCGGTGGGGTCATCAGCGCCCGCACGTATTTCTACGCCGATGAGGCCAAGTGTGACCAGCACATGGAGACTTTCCTCCACTGCATCGACGCCTCCAGTAAGTGCTCCACATGTCCTGAGCAGCCCCACTGTGCCTGGGGAGTGCGGGGACCCTGCAGCCCACCACCGTACCTCGGGTACCTCCCTTCTACGCGAGCACCCTGTCGGGCTAGCTCTGTCTTTGTGGCTCCATCCAGGTGGCAGCTCGGAGGACGGCTTCTCGGCCGTCAAGCTGACGGCGCTGGGCAGACCTCAGTTCCTGGTGAGTGCCAGGGCTGTGACCAGGGCAAGGTGGGTCAGAGCCAGGGCCACGGATGATGCATCTAAGGGGTGGCAGGTGCTATGGGGTGCCAGGCTTGCTGCAGTGGCATCTCCACTGATGGCAGAGAGAAGCGGGCATCAACAGACTGTCCTCTATGTGCTTGACACCACCCTGGAGACCCAGCCTCAACTTTTGGGGACACAGGAAGAGCTCAGAAGTTTAGAGGTCCCAACATGAGGGTGTTGGGGTGTGTACTGCTAGGTTTGGCCCCTGCTTGGCCAAGGTCCCCTGCTATAGGTCAGAGTCTGCCTCAGGCTGGGTATGATCTTGCAAAGCCCCAACGTGGCAGGAGGCTCCAAGCCAGTTGGGCTCCAGCCTGGGTGTCTCGCCTCCAATCTGTCCCCACAGCTGCAGTTCTCGGAGGTGCTGGTAAAGTGGCGGAGGTTCTTCCACCAAATGGCCGCGGAGCAGGGCCAGGCTGGGCGGGCAGCACTGGAGATGAAGCTGGAGGCAGAGAAGCTCCAGGTGAGGCGGTTGATGTCTGAGGGAGGGGGCTGTGCTGCCGGGGATGCGCTGCTGGAGGTGGCAGCGGAGGTGCTGGAGCAGCCTTGACACCTGTGGCACCTCTGAGCCTGGAGCAGTAGGACCCCTGTAGCCCCTTGGCACTGATGTTCTTTTTGGTGGCAGGAGGCCCTGGCCAAACTTGGCATCGCAACCAAGGCGGAGAGCCAGCACTGGTTCACGGGCGAGAACCTGGGTGTGAGCGGGTAAGCTGCCTGTGACCTGGGGGGTGCTGCAGGATGGGGACGCTGGGGGACCTTGTGCCTGTTCTCGGGGTTGTCCCTGTTCCTGGGAAGTGGGGCAGCAGCGAGGGGAGGTCTCCAAAGGCCGGCACTGGCTCACCACAGTGACCAGGCACAGAGGAGCTTTGGGTGGAGGTGACAAGCCAGGTCAGGGTGGTACACGCCGTGCACCCTGCTTGCTGGTGGGGGTCAGGAGCAGGTAGGAACCTTCCTGCCCCTGCAAGACACCAGTACAAACCTGGGTCTCTGCTCACAGCACTGTGGACCTGCTGGACTGGAACAGCCTGATTGACAGCCGCACCAAGATCTCCAAGCTGCTGCTTGTCCCCAACATGCAGGTGGGTACCCATCTGTGCTACCCCTGGAGCTGCCCCACAGGAAAGAGCACTTGGATTTTGGGGGAGCAGGGTGTGGGTCTGCTGTCCCCAGGCCCTGCCCGGTAGCTCGCTGGTGGCTGCGGAGCTGGCTGGCATCTGTGCTGCCAGAGCCTGGCCATGCCGTGATCCACCATGTGTAGCCACCAAGCTGGCAGGGTGGTTGCCCTGTGCAGGCTGTGCTGGCCAGTGGGTGCTGGGGAGCTGGGGTGGGCAGCAGCCCTGGGGATGGGCTTCCCCCGCCCTCCAAGAGTGTTTCTGTCTCCTGTGGGCACGGCTGGCCGCAGGCAGGGCACCACAAGCTGCTCTCGTTTCAGACTGGGCAGCTGGAGCCTCTGCTCTCACGCTTCACTGAGGAGGAGGATCTGCAGATGAAGCGGATGCTGCAGCGGATGGATGTCCTTGCCAAGGTGGAGGGCTGCTGGGGCGGTGGGAGCTGGGCACAGGCACTGCCGCAGAGGGGTAGCCATGTAGGAGGTGTCTCCATGAATCCAACCTGCATGCCGTTCACCTCCCCAGAGAGCCGCGGAGAAGGGTGTGAGGCTGATGGTGGACGCAGAGCAGAGCTACTTCCAGCCAGCCATCAGCCGCCTCACCCTGGAGATGCAGCGCCGCTTCAACAGGGATCGGGCAATCATCTTCAACACCTACCAGTGCTACCTGAAGGTGAGGTCCGGCAGGAGGTTGGGCAGGAAGGACCTGCTGGAGCAGGTGGATGGGGACCTTGGCTCCTGAAGCCATGGTGATGCGATGGCACGACTCTGGGGTTGGCTGCCTGAAGACGAAGGGCAGACGGGGCACTGGTGGAATGACCTTGTACCTTCTCTTCCATCTGGTCCCAGGAGGCTTATGACAACGTGACAGTGGACGTGGAGCTGTCGCGCCGGGAGGGCTGGCACTTTGGTACCAAGCTGGTCCGTGGTGCCTACATGGAGCAGGAGCGGGCGAGGGCGGCCCAGATTGGCTATGAGGATCCCATCAACCCCACCTATGAGAAGACCAATGAGATGTACCACAGGTAGAGGACAGCCCCAGCCACACTCCTCCTCCCACCCCACTGGGCACGGGCTTGAGCAGCCTCACCACACAGCCCCGTACTATCCTGCAGGTGCCTGGACTATATCCTGGAGGAGATCAAGCACAGCTGGAAAGCCAACGTGATGGTGGCATCTCACAATGAGGACACGGTGAAGTTCACCCTGCGCAGGTGGGTGCTGGGGAGGAAGCGTGGCATGGCAGGGACCAGGGGGCTCGAGGGATGGGTGGGCCCAGCAGAGCTACAACGAGATGTGCTGTGGCTTGTCAGGTCTCCTCTGCGCTCAGCCGGGGGGAACCTAGCTCCCACCTGGTGCTCAGGGCTTTGGTCGGGGCTTGGAGCTGGGGCACAGCATGGTGGGTCACAGCAGCTGCAGAGCTGGCCCCATGGCCCAGCCCAGAAGCTGTTTTAAAAAGAAATCCCTCAAGTCTTTGCATCCCAGCATCCACATGGGACATGGTCAGTGCTGTGCTGTCATAATTGGAAATGATCCCCGCTCCTCTGGTGGGACATGCTGTCTTTGCTCTTCCCTAATGTGAAGCTTGGCTTGCAGGATGATGGAGCTTGGGATCCATCCCTCAGAGAAGAAGGTGTGCTTCGGGCAGCTCCTGGGCATGTGTGACCAGATCACCTTCCCCCTGGGTGAGTGCTGGCAGCAGGGAGGATTGGCAGATGTGCTCCTGCCCCACCTTGATCCCTGAGGTCTCCCTGAGGAGCTATTGTGGGGTCTGAAGGACGGATGGAGCTGGGCTATGGGTCCGCCCTGGTGAAGGCAGGGCTGGCAGCAGGACTGGCTGAGGACGGTGCCTTGTTGCCTCTTTCCCAGCTGTGCAGAGCGCTGTGTCCCCTGCATAGCGTTTGGGAAGGATGTAGATGGAGAATCGCATCTGTCTTCTGGAAGCCCCATGAGACCGTGATGGCTGGGCAGGGAGATTCCTGCTTTGGCCTCTGAGCTGGGATCAGGGTACTCCTAGAGAAGGGCAGAGAGAGGTCATGGCCGCAGCAAACCCCTCTTGTACCTCCTTGGTCTGGGAGTGCTGCTTTGCTCTGCTGGAGGTGAACCCCAACTCCCGGGCTCTCCACTAGTGGGGTGGCAACGGGCTCTTGCATGACTTTGTCCTCTCCTCTGCTGCTGGCCCAAGCAGCCAAGCAGAGCTCCCAGGGGTCCGGACAGAGGGATATGCAAGGGTCCAGGTAGCCCAACGCAGGTCAGGGTCTGAGCCCCCTGCCCACGCCGGTGGTCAGAGCGGAGACCCGAGGCCAGGAGAGCAGCAGGAGGCAGACCGGGCAGTTGTCCAGCCTGGATGCTGCTCTGTCCTGGAGTTCCCCTCGCAAGAGGGGTTTGGCTGCCTGTCTGCAACCTCCTCTGGTCATGCTGGAAAAATGTGTTAACTTGATGTTTCTGGTTGAATGCTTCTCGAATTGGCCGGGCCCTGGCTGCCGACATTCCCAGGGCTCCCGGTGACCTCGGCCCGCTCCCCCCGGCGTGTTCCCAAGCTCCCCGTGCTGAGCCGGGGGAGGGATGTACCGCTGCTCCCCCTCCCCGGTGCTCAACCGCAGCCTCCGGCCGCTGCAGCCCTCCCGCCCGCCGTCCCTCTTCCCATCGCACAGCCCGGGGGGG
>NW_009661367.1:188278-189998 GCF_000708025.1 Charadrius vociferus | reverse complement strand
TCCCCCCTTTTTGATACTTCCGTGTGCAGCCCCCTCTCTCCCTCCAGGTCAGGCCGGCTTCCCCGTCTACAAGTACGTACCCTACGGGCCGGTGAACGAGGTGCTGCCCTACCTGTCCCGCAGGGCCCAGGAGAACAGGGGCTTCGTGCAGAGGGCGAACCGGGAGCGGGACCTTCTCTGGAGGGAGGTCAAGAGGAGGCTTCTTGCGGGCACCTTCTTCAGCCCCAACCACTAACCCAACCGCGGCATCCAGCCCGGGCTCTCTTGTGCCTTCACCTATAACCACTATTGCCATTCCCCGTCCTAATTCTGCTGCAGTTCCCCCCCGACACCCTCTGCCCTGGGAGGGGACACGTCCCTGTTGCTGTTTGAACCACATACGCCTTCTGGAGGTCACTACTGTAGGGTTGTCCCAGCTGGCACTGCCCCGAGGGATGTCCCTCTGCTAGCCCAGGGGCTTTTGGGCTGCGCTTGCCCTGGGCTGTCCCAGGGGAGATGTTGGTGCTCCCCTGCCAGCCCCCCCTTGCCTCGGTGGATGCTGGCCCCGGGGTTTTCCCCTTGCGGGACTGCCCGGGGAGATTTGGCCGCCTGCTTCGTGCCACGGGCTCAGGTCCAGGGCGGGCTGGGTGGCTTAGGGACAAGCTGGCCTCAGCCAGAAGCTCCTCCAGCCTCTGCCAGAGCGGAGGTACAGCCTTTTCAAGCTCCACAGAAGCAGAGGCCACCGTGACCTGGGCAGGGGCAGAATGAGTCCCTGTTGCCTGTCCCAGGGCAGCTGCTCCGTGGCTGCTCACCAGCTTTGCACAGACCAGATCTGGGCAGGACCGGTCTCTCCCTCCATCCCACCAGGTTCTTCTCCCCATCTCACCAGGCTCAGCAGAGCCAAAGCTTACCTGGGGCTGTCCATCCTCAGGCGCACATCAAGTGGGACAGGAGGGGCGAGGGGAGCTGGCCGGCCCATCCCTGCGCTGCTCCTGCCCTGCCTGCAGTCCCTGCCTCCCACGCTGGACCACGTCCATGCTGTGGGCAGGGGCGGTGGCCATGGGGGAGCACCAGGAGCTGGTCTGGGGGCTCAGCTCTGCTGTACACTGGATTTGCAGAGAACAGTGATGATTAAATCGCAGCTGTTCTTGCTCCCGTCTCTCTCTTGGAGTATTTGGGCAGCCGCCCGTCCCTGGTTGAGACCGGGGGGGTTAGTGCCTGCTCAGCCCCCTCCAGCTCCACACTTTGTCCTGAGTTGGGGTCAGGACTTGGGGAAAGGAGCCAGAGATGAGCTGTACCGAGTGAGGCTAAACTTCCCCAGGGCTGGGAATGGAGAAGCTTTGGAGCTGTCTGTGCTGGGGCTGGGGGGAGCTCAGAGCCCTGGAGCATCCTCCTGCCTGCGGAGGGGGAGATGGCAGCTGTGGGAGAGGTGCTCCCCACCCTGAGATCCACTTTTGGGGGACACACATCCTTGCAGGCTTTCACTGCCTGGGTTTACGTGGGCTCATTTTGAGCTCTGCAGGACCACAAGCATCTCTGGCTTTCCCTGCCCAGCAGCTGAAGCAGCACCTCCTTTTTCCCAGGGTTCAGCATCTCCCCTTCTCATAAGACACCCCCAAGACAAAGGGGTGAAGTTTAGGCTTTCCAGAGATGGTCACCTCCTGCCTTTTCTCTAGCTGAGACCCCCGTGCCTTAAAAGAACTGGAGGAGCAGGGAGTATGGCTGGAGCACGAGGCTGGGG
>NW_009661367.1:187834-188210 GCF_000708025.1 Charadrius vociferus | reverse complement strand
CCCCACACCGGGCTGCCTCTCCAGCCCGCGCAGGATGCTGCAGCAGTGGCATGGACCCCGCTGCTGCCCCACGACCTGGGCTGTGCTGGTGGGGCTGGACCCAGGGCTGGCTGGATGCGTGAGCAGCCATCACCCGCTGGAGGCTTCTGCAAAGACCCCCGGGGAACCCACAGGATGTCGCAGCCTCCACATCAGCAGCTTCTCGTACACGGCCCCACTTGACCCTTCTTTTTGGGAGTTAACCCCTCCTCAACCCTCTTTCCAAGACAGAAAGGACTGGTGCACCTCCAGGTAGCACTGCAGTGTGTCTCGGGGCGGGGGGGGGATGCTGCTCTTCACGGGGCCGCGTATGGGGGCAGGGGGCTGCCTCCTGTCC
>NW_009661367.1:183791-187595 GCF_000708025.1 Charadrius vociferus | reverse complement strand
TGCTCGAGTGCCGCCAGCGGCCCGAGCGGACACGTGAGCAGCGGGGGCTTCGTCCAAGGCGCAGAGCCCGGCCGCGTTCCGGCAGGATGGTGACGAGCGCCTCGTATCGTGTGACTCCCCACTGCCCCGCCGAAACAGCTGCAGGGATTTTTTTGAACTGTCAACAAAACAACATATTTTTCCTTAGTTTTTGTGTTTGGAAATACTATAGTGCTGTGTTAGTTTGGGGTTTTTTTTCTCTGATATTTTCCAAAACACAGTTCAACAGGAGGCAAACACCTGGCGGGTCGTTTCCAGCCTGAAGTCTGGAAAAGGAACTGCAAATGGTGTAATGGAAAGCATCAAGACGTGCTCGCAGGGCACTGGCACGGGCAACAGCCTCGCTGGGAGCAGAGGGAGAGGCAGGATGGGTGGCTGACACCCATGGGCCATGCGTGCAGTCCCCCAGCCTGCCCAGACCATGCCACCCCCCTGAGCACCCTAAATCCTCCCTCTGCCTCCTCCCCGCAGCATCCACAGCAGCTTCTCCAGCCTCTGGCTACAGCCAGCAGCATCTTCCGAGGTACCTGCTCATCTCCCCAGCTACGGCCCAACCCCTGCCCTGGCACGGGTTAGAGCTGATAATCATAGAATCATAGAATGTTTTGGGTTGGAAAGGACCTTGAAGATCATGGAGTTCCAACCCCCCTGCCATGGGCAGGGACACCTCCCAGTAGACCAGGTTGCCCAAGGCCACGTCCAGACTGGCCTTGAACACCTCCAGGGATGGGGCCTCAACAACCTCTCGGGGCAACCTGTTCCAGTGCCTCACCACCCTCATAGTGAAAAATTTCTTCCTAATGTTTAATCTAAACCTGCCCTCTTCCAGTTTGAAGCCATTCCCCCTCATCCTATCACTACATGCCCCAGTAAAATGTCCCTCCCCAGCTCTCCTGGAGCCCCTTTAGGTACTGGAAGGCCGCAATAAGGTCTTCCCAGAGCCTTCTCGTCTTCCCAGAGCCTTCTCTTCTCCAGGCTGAACAGCCCCAACTCTTTCAATATCTAAAGGGTGGGTGGCAGGACGATGGGGGCAGACTCTTCTCAGTGGTGCCCAGTGACAGGACAAGGGGCAACGGGCACAAACTGGAACATCGGAAATTCCAAATCAACATGAGGAAAAACTTCTTTACTCCGAGGGTGGCAGCGCACTGGCACAGGCTGCCCAGAGAGGCGGGGGGGGCTTTGGAGATACTCAAAACCCTCCTGGATGCCGTCCTGTGCAACCTGCTCTGGATGACCCTGCTCTGGTAGGAGGAAGTTGGACTGGATGATCTCCAGAGGTCCCTTCCAACCCCTGCCACTCTGAAACAGAGTAGCGTGGGATCCACTGCCTGCAGGAAGAGGAGAGAAGAGCGAGCTGTTTACCGGCACCAGAAAACAACCAAAATCAAACACATCCTTGCACAAAGCAGCAGCGTGGGGATGGTGTAGCGGCGCGAGCCTGCCCTGGCTCCTGGGGAGCAGGGCAGAGGAGCACCAGGCACGCTCGGCACAGCCGGTGATGGAGGGAGCGGATAGGAAGGGAATCCCAGATATGGAAACAGCTGGAGTGATGCTGAAGGTCCCGGTGGCGTGGGGACGCAACCGCCAAGCCTGCCTTCCTGCCTGACTGGGGTTAGCCCCCTCCCCAGCCCGCTTTCCCAGTCAGAAAGGGGTGCTGAGCTCAGCCCAGGGCGGAGAGTCATCCCGAGGGAACTCCTCGTGCCTCCACGCAGCCGGGTCACCACGGTCTCGGCACTCCTGCCCTGGCCGTGGGGGGCAAACAGGACCACCAGTGCTTTTGTGGGCACCCTCCAGACAGGTCCTGCGAGCAGGACAGGATGAACTGGGAGACGGGGATGCGGAAGCAGGGGAAGCTGGGGGGGGGATGCTGTTTCCCAGTGCTGCTGCCAAATGTGTGGAAAGGAATTGGGGGCACATGAAAGGTGCTGGTGCTGCAGAGGGGGAAAAGGGGGGGCTACCCAATGGCCACAAGCCCAGTTGAAAGCTCAGGTCTGAAAAGGCAAATTGGTGGGTTATACTGGTTAAACCATCAGAGCTTTCTTCTGCACCAAGGATGCTGCCAGTGGGATGTTGGCCACGACGTGCCGGTACACCCCTGGCACAGGGAATGGGGAAAAGGCAACCTCAGGCATGGTCACCGCCATCTGAGTCCCTGCCGATAGCCCGTGTCAATGTCGCTCAGCGGGAGGGAGGAACAGGCTCAGCTTTGCCTTCCCACCTTCGTGCTACGGAGGGTCCTGGCTGCTCCCTGCCGTGGCATCACGCATGCAAAGGCCACGGGGCGCCTGGGCTCGCTGCACCCCGCTACACAAGGCACTGGACCAGGGCGTTACAAACCCGGATTGTCAAAATTGCAGGTTGTCGGTGGCTTGTGGGCCAATCTGTGAAAGCCAACGCAAAGAACGCACATTTGCAGGGGACAGTCTTGTAGATTTGAAACCGTCTGTGCGCTTTGCACAGGCCACTGCCAATGGCTGGGCGTCAGGAGGTCAGTGAGACTCCTGCAGGCACATTGATTGGCGTGTAACTGTGAAAAAAGAGTAATTCCCACCGGCAAGACCACCAGAGACTTCCCCATTGGGAAGCTCTTGTCTGAGCAGGAGAGAAACCTTCCCTGCTCATCAGCCCATGTACTGCAGACACCAAAGGATGTCTGCAGGTGAGAACCCACCAAACTCATTCACTCTTTGCTCGGTGAAGGGATCCCAGGGCTGGGAAGGTGCTCAGGACACCTAATCCTCTCCAGAAGGATGCTGCCCAACTCGTGCCTAGTGTGACGGAGGCTCCACATCTACAGGAAAGCCCCGGAGGTGTGTGGCATTCAGACCCAGCTCCGTGGGAGGTGGACACTGTCCATTCACCCTTCCGCAGCTCCTCGGATGCAGCCAGCACTTGGCAGGAGATAGATGCAGCTATTTAGCTGCATTTGTGCTACCACATGGTTGGGGTGTCCTCTGTCCACACTTTCACCGTACAACTAATGGATGTCGCTGGAGCTCAGAGAAGATTGAATCATCTCTTGCAGTGCCCATTAAGCTGAAAAGCCAGCTGGCTCAGGGTGGTGGCCAGTGGATCACCGGCCCATTCAGTTTTGCTGTACTGTCAGGCTGAGAGGGCTTATTAACCAGGCTGCCCCGCTGGGCCAGGGGTGTGGAGCACTGCAGGTGCCTGGTGTGTCCCCACAATTCCCAGCTTGGTCCTTATGGTGGGTTAACCCGTGGCTGCCCTGTCCCTGTTCAGGGCTGTGCTCCCTTGGCCCCACCGCTGCAGGCACCACTTGGCTCCCGCAGGTCCCTGCGTGTTGGACACCCAGGACTGCCAGACACATGGAGATGCCAGGCCACCAGGACAGCTGGACCACCAGGTTAGATGGACCCTGGGACTGTCAAGTGCCTGGAGCTGCCGGACCCCCACACCAGCCATCCCCTGGGGCTGTCGGGCACCTGGAGCTGCTGGATCCCCAACTCAGCCAGAGTCCGGGGCTGCTGGACTCCCGGGAACTCCTGAGCACCTGAAGCTGCCAGAGCACCAGGACAGCCAGACCTGGGGCTGTCACACACCTGGGGTTACCAGACCTCCAGGACAGCCAGACCTGGGGCAGTCGTGCACCTGGAGTTGCGGGATCCCCGGGTCAGCCAGATGCTGGGGCTGCCGAACCCATAGGATAGCCACATCCCAGTCCTGTTGCACCCCTGAGGCTGCCAGATCCCCAAGACAGACGGACCCTGAGGCTGGTGGGCACCTGAGGCCGGCCGGACCCCC
>NW_009661367.1:178793-181351 GCF_000708025.1 Charadrius vociferus | reverse complement strand
TGCTGTTCCTCGGCAGGGGAGGACGCGGGGAGCAGTCCCTCCTCGCTTGCCCGTCATCTGCCCAGCTGGTTCCCAGCAAAACTGCTACCACGTCCTGGGGTGACAGAGGGAACGTGAGCAAGTCCCCCCGCTCCGTTCCCAGCATCCTGGCCCATGTGCTGGGGATGGGGTGCCTGGGTGCTCCCCCTTACACGGAGGATTCCCCCCCCATCCCCACTGGATGGAGGTGGGGGAGATGCTGCACCCAGTGCCACAGGGCTCAGACTCGCTCCCTGTGCCACCCACGGGTGCCATAGGGTACACTCGCTGGTGAGCGGGATGGGGTGCCCAGGACGGGCAGGTGGTGGTTTCCATCCTCCTGTGGTGAACGGGGCCTGAAGGCAGCCGAGGAGCCAGCCACGGCGGGGAGGAGACAGTCCCTAGGAAGCTGAGATGATGTTTGCATCATTTTCCACCCCTCACCCTTCTGCAAACCCTTCTTTCCCCATTCACACGGCCGTCACCTCCCCCATCTTCACAGCACTGCTCCCCTCGGCATGGAGGGTGCCCCATGAGTCACCATCCAAACCCACCTCGGTGTCCCCAAGAACCCAGGGTAGGTCCTGCCCTGTGCCTGGGCTGGAGGTGGCTTGGGGAGAAGGTCCCAGTGTCCCCTGCCCGGGCTTGGTAAAGTTGCTGGTTGGACTCTGGGCCGTGGGGATGCCAAGCGCATCCAGGCATCCCTCCGAGATGCCGGCTGCAGGTTTCGGAGGGCTCGAGAGGAGGATTCTGCTTCAGCCCCTCCTGCAACCCGGCTAACAAGGAGTAATTTGAGGAACTATTTAGGGCAGAAGAAAAGGGCATATTTGGGGTCTATCTGGTGTTCAAGTTTTGTGTACTAAATGCAACTTGCTCCGAAATTAGAAGCTCTTTTATAATGAGTTACAAGTTGGCCTGGCCCTTTCCGAAGCTGCCGTTCGGGATGGGGGCTGATGAGCGCCCTGTGCCCGTGGGCATTGCTTTGTCCCTGTCCTGCCCTCACTAACGCTCTCATTTGGTAATCTTTGGTTTTTAACTTATTTTTCTTTTCTTTATCTGCCTGAAGGATTTCGGTTTACGTACGCCATCCTATTCCTGCCTGCACCGGGGGATCTCTGTGTTTGCCTGCGCTCCGAGGCTGCGTTCGGGTCGGGGAGCTGCGCCTGGCATCGGCTTGGGGGGGATGGATGCTGCTGACTGGGACCCAGTGGTCCCAAGAGCCCTGTGTGCCACACGGCCGGGAGCTGGGTGGCACTGAGCGATAGGTGACACGGAGAAAGAAGGAGCTCAGCGCCAGGGTGATGCTCGGGAGGAGCAGCGGGATGGGGAGCGCTGGGGATGGCCGCGTGGCTGGTGAAGGTGACGGCAGTGCTCTGGGCTTCGGGGACACGCTGCGTGCCCGCAGGGCTCCTCTGCAGCTCTGCCCAGCGGCTGAGAGCCGGGACGTCTCGCGTGGGACCACAGGCAGCAGCTCCCACCCAAGCCCCGGGGTGTCTCCCCTGCTTTTGGGGGTGCGAGCCCGCTTCTCATTGTTTAGGGGGGACTGCGTCAAGGAGCCGTCCTTCCTTGCCTCAGGAGCCCTCTCCCTTGCCATAGGTAAGGGGATGTGCTTCAGGGAGCAACGTGGGATATGAATCCCTGAGAAAAATAATGTGCCTCCATAGAAACCCCTGGAGCATTTGTGGAGGTCCCGCTGATGCTCGGCAAGAGCGAGATGCCATCATGTGCCGGGGGCAACACTGGCATCGAGCGCTCGTCCCCGCAGGTCACGGCTCCGGGTCTGCCCGCATCCCCGCTCCTTTTCCTCCTCCCAAGCCCCAGTGACATCTCGGAGGCAGCTTTTCTTTCTGCTTTTTTTCCCAGCATTTGTAGCGCTTTGAAGAAAAAGAAACAGAAAATATGTTTGCGCTGTGCACGTCCGCGGTGGCGTGTCCGTGTGCGTCGGGAGCGAGCTTTTAAACACATCTCCCAGTTATCCCAGCTCCAGTGGTCACAAGGCGTGTGGAGCAAGGCCTCTTTGCAGGAGATAAGACCGCGAGATGTGTTTCAGACCAGTGCCTCGATGGATGCTGGTCACCTCTGCAGCCAGCACCGACCCTACCTGGGGCCAGCTGTGCTCAGGGACCAGTCCGTGCGCTGCACTGGGAGCACCAGTTACCCAGTGCCGCATCCCAGCTGCCTCTCCTTGCAACAGGAGCGAGTTTATTTGCTGTCAAAGCCGCTGATAAACGAGGCGGGGGCTGAGCGGAGGGGTGCGGGATGCCATCGGCGGGCACGGTGAAGGAGAGATTAGCTATCAGGGGAAAGATAAGCGCGAATCCCGCGTCCGGCGAGGCGGTGGGTGGGCTGGGCTCCCCGCTGGTGGTGGTCCTGGTGCCGCTCTCCTCCTCCGCCTCGCGGCAGAAGAAGGTTTTTTCCCTCCTGCCCACCGTCTTTCAGCAGCTCCTGGCTCCCCGCCGTCAGCCCGGGGCTCACGGCACGGGTGAGGTTTTTTGGGGCATCACAGGTGCTGGCTGTGGCGGGGGGCGGGGGGCGGCTTT
>NW_009661367.1:175792-178140 GCF_000708025.1 Charadrius vociferus | reverse complement strand
CCCCTCCCCCTCTTCTGCATTTGTTACATAAAAAGAGGAAAAGGGGAAGGAAAAAAAAAAAAAAAAAGAAAAAAAAAGAAAAAGAAAAATGCATTCCAGGCTGCACCGCCGGACCAGCCCGGGTGAAGTTTTCCTTGACTGCAGCGTCCACTCAAACCATTTATAACCCTCCAGCATCGCTCCCATCGCCAAAGGGGACCGGGCGGTGCGGGTCACCCCAGGGATGAGCAGGCCACGCCGGGGATGAGCGGGGTTCCTCTGCCCCGGGGGTCCCTGCAGTGTCGTAACCCGGGGAGTGCGTTCCCCACAGCATCGTGAGCCCCCAGCCATTCGCTTCGGGGGGGTCATTGAAGAAGTGTGGGTGAGGTGTCCCTGCTTAGTCCCCACAGGTCCTGTCGCAGCAGGTGGCTGAGCATCTCTGGCTGAGCCTCCGAGGGGGGCTGACACCCCATCCTGATGTTGGCCGGGCTCAAGCTTGTGCCAAAACCACTTTGGCTGATGATCCTGTGCATGGTGCTCCCCGGAGGTGGTGGCACTCCAGGCCAACCAAGGGCTCGGGGACATATCCCAGTTGGCATCGCCCGGCTCCTACATGGGGGGTGTCATCCCGGCAGGGTGGTTCCAGCCTGCCTTTGGGGTGCCGTCTGTTTACAATAATGGTTGTAAACACAGCTTTCATTGTTGCATCACTCCTGATTAATGGGAGGAACTGGTCCTGTCCTCGCACCCAGCATCACCTCAAGCTGGTGCCCACAGGAGCCCCCCAGCAGATCTGTATGGTGGAGGAAGAGCCAACAGCTCTCCTTGTCCCATGGGCGTGCAGCAGCCCCCGGCCAGGGTTCAGCTGACCAGGGCTGGGACCTCTCACCATCACAGCATCGGTGCTCCCAGTAGTTTTTTGGGAAAGACCAGGATTTTCTGAGGGTGGTAACAATTTGTGGTGCTTGTTTTTTTTCCTCCCACTGCAGCTCCTCGGTGCTCGTGTGCTGCCCGGGATGGAGGCAACAAGGAAGCGAGTGTTTAATAGGTAAGCACGGGTGTTTTGCTTTGTTGGACACTTCTCATCTGCCCATCCTTTGCTGAGCCTTCCTGGCCACTGTCAGGAGGTCACCCTGATGTGCCGGGCAGGGAGGAGCCGTGCCTGCAGCCGAGCTCCCCGGGGATGCTGGAGGTTGCCCTGCCTCCCTGCAGTGCTCGGAGCCAGCAGCGTGTGGATGGAATGGGTGCTCAGCCCCAGTGTTGGGGTGCTGGTCGCAGAGCCCAGCCCTGGGGTACCCCCTGCCCCCACAGTGATGCCCTGGGGTGCCCCGGTGGGCGCCTGTGTGAGGAGCATCACCTCCGCTCCCAGGCTGGGAGGTTTCTCTCCATGCCGGCTAGCTTTGGCTCTAAGGATTTGGGGGTGCTGCTCTGGGACCCAAGGGATGGCAAGGTGTCCCCCAGGGTGAAGCGTGGGGACAGGGAAGGTGCAGCTGCAGGGGTGGGACCCAGAGAGGTCCCACGGGTGCTGCAGCATAAGGAGCCAAGCCGGAGCCGCTGTGGAGGAGAAGCCACCAGGACCAGGCACGTGTCCATCGTGGCCCCACTGGGGAGAGGCTGCCGGGGCAGGCAGGCTGTCAGGCTGTGGCCACCAAGCCTGCAGCCAGGGTAGCCCCAGCTGGGGCCTAAACCGGACATTACAGCTCTTACCGGGGGCCACGGCGAGCCTGGGGTGGATGCTCAGCATGAAGCCCTGGGAGGTCTCACCCCCTGTGCTGCCGCCATGCCACGATGCAGGCGGCTGTTTGGGGGTTCCTGTGCTACTCCCCGCAGTCTCCGCTGGCCACGGGGCTCACCTCGCCCCAGGAGAGCCGGAGGAAGCTCTGCGCACCGGCCCGGGGCATCAGCAGTTTGCAGCCGGCGGCGAAGACCACGTAACCAACTAACCCACCGTGCATGAGCCCTCGTAACCGCTCGCTGCATGCGTTGGGAACGGGACGCGGTCCCTTCGGCGCGCCAGCAGGAAGGGAGAAGGACAGGGTCTGCCAGGACAGCGGGGGGGAGGACGGTCCCACCAGCGAGCTGTCCCCATCTCCTCACCCCCCCCGAACCTGCTCTAACCGTTAGACTCACTGCTCCTAACCTGTGTAATCTGTCTATTTTAGGGGTTTCTATAGTATCCATCACCGTAGGTCTAAGAACTCCCAGGTAAGGTGGATGGGGTGGGTGGTCTGCTCTCCCTCTCCCGGTGGCCGAGGAGGCTTGTCCAGGGCCCTGCGGGATCTGCCTGCGCCTGCCTGCACCCTGGTGCTGCCTGTCCCACCTTCTGCGACTGCCCCGCGCCGGGCATCAGCCCCAGCCCAAGCTCCCAT
>NW_009661367.1:171208-174785 GCF_000708025.1 Charadrius vociferus | reverse complement strand
CAACGGCGGGGGTCCCAAAGGCGAGAACGTCTGCCTCTGCAAGCACGGCAAGTGCGACCAGAAGACGGGCAAATGCACCTGCGAGCCCAACTGGTGGGGACCCCAGTGCTCCAGCTCCTGCTATTGCAGCCACAACTCCCAGTGCGACCAGCAGACGGGCAACTGCCTGTGCCAGCCCGTCTGGTGGGGCCGCGGTTGCAACAACCAGTGCTCCTGCAACAACTCGCCCTGCGAGCAGTTCACGGGGCGCTGCCAGTGCCGGGAGCGGACGTTCGGGCCCCGCTGTGACCGTTACTGCCAGTGCTACAAGGGCAAGTGCAACCGCGGCTGGGGGCAGAACTGGCTCCCGACGGAGCGATGCTCAGCCACCCGGGGACCGGGGGCAGCTGTGGCTTTCTGCCACCAGGAGGGGAGGGCAGGGATGGGCTGAGCCCGCCAGCATGGCCACGGGACCAGAGGGAGCCCACGAGACCCCTTCACCATGCCCCCAGGCAGTGTTGGGTGCTCGTGGTGTGGCTCGGCTCTCAAGCTGGGATGCTTTCCTGCAGGCTCTTGTGCCCAAATTTGGGTCTGGGGCTTTGCAGCATCAGAAGGGGGCTGACAACGCACAGCCCCGTCTCCCTGCCCGCAGGCGGGAGGGCCGGGGGGGATGCCGGAGGTCCCCAGGAGCCAGGGGTGCTCCAGCCACCTGCCCTCATCCCTTCCCCAGGTGTGAAACCAAGTGCCGGAACGGGACGTACGGGGAGAACTGCGCCTTTGTCTGCAGTGACTGCGTCAATGGCCAATGCCACTTCGAGACCGGCCGGTGCCTCTGCCGCCCCGGCTCCCACGGCACTTAGTAAGTGAGCCACGGTGGGCACGCTTCGGGGTGCACCCTGGGGCACGGGTGATGATGGGGCACCTCCCGCCCCATGGGGTCCTACGTGGTCCCCAGCCGAGAGGTGTCCTGTGGTGGAAGAGCTGACGAGCAATAATTCAGATGATTTTTGGAGCAGAAGGGAAAGGACACACTCGCAGAGCCATTAGCAGCAAGGTAACGCTGCACGAGAGGGATTTTGCTTTAGGAAATGCCTGTTTGGCAAAAACAAATGCTGTCGACAAAACGGTGGTTTGTTGTTTGGGTTTTGTTTTTTTTTTTTAAGTCCAGGCTGGAATTTCTAGCCGAAATGGGAGAGAAAAACCACATCCCAGAATAGCAAATAGCCTCACGGGCATGGCATCCGCGGGCTGCTCCTGCTGCAAGCTGCGGCTCCGGCCGGGGTCTTCCTCACCCCTGGGAAGAGCCCACCCAATTCCTTCCCCATTCCTTCTGCCCAAGGAAGGGGCATAAGGGACGGCAATCCCCTGGTGGCTTTTTCCCCATGTGGGACTGAAATGCTGTTTGAAAAGACAAGGAAAGGTTTTCCGGCCTGGCCAGGGCATGCAAACCAGCTCCCCCACGTCCTGCTTGTTGCTTGGATTTTCCCGGGAATTAGCCATGAGGCTGGCGGCGGCAGCAAGGATTCGGGACCAGCATCCCGCCTGTGCTGGCATTTCTCTCGAGGCTTAGAAACAGGGAGCATTTGGATTTTGGGTGGGTTTTTGGGGGGACTTCACCAATGGGTTGTGCTGCCAGCAGAGCTGTGGAGGCGAACAGGGAGGTAGCCCAGCTGGGCACTGGTGCCAGCTCAGGATGCCCATCCTGGGCATCGTTACCACCCTCATTAGCAAAGCTGGAGGTAAGAGGGTCCTGATGCTCACCGGGAGGGTGGTGGCAGCGATATCGGCACAGCACCTGAGGGCTGCGCTTGAATTATGTTGTTCTGAGGCACTGGCACAGCACTGGGGATGCGGGGACCGGGGATGCTCAGGGTGCGGGGACCAGGGATGCTTGGGGTATGGGGACCAAGGATGTTCGGGATGTGGGGACCGGGGATGCTCGGGGTGCAGGGAACATGGATGCTTGGGGTATGGGGATCAGGGATGCTCAGGATGCGGGGACCGGGGATGCTTGGGGTGCAGGGACCAGGGATGCTTGGGGTGCAGGGAACAGGGATGCTCAGGGTGTGGGGACCAGAGATGCTTGGGATATGGGGACCAAGGATGTTCGGGATGTGGGGACCGGGGATGCTCGGGGTGCAGGGAACAGGGATACTCAGAGTGCGGGGACCAGGGATGCTCGGGGTGCAGCGACCAGGGATGCTTGGGGTACAGGGACCAAGGATGTTCGGGATGCAGGGACTGGGGATGTTTGGGATGCAACCCCAGCCCCAGCAGCATCCCGGAGCTGTAACCTCGGGCTGAGCTGTGCCATACGGGTGCAAGCCAGGCGGGCTCGGGGACTTTCTTGGTGCTCGGGCGGATCCCTGTGACTACGTGCAAACTAGTGTTTTTGTCAGCAGCATATAATTTTGCTGGAAAGGGGATGATTCTGCAAGGCAGGCAGAAGGGACGTCCTCGTTGTGCAGGGGTGTCCTCTCGGCTCTACATTGGGAGGATGCTAAAGGAAAGGCTGCTAAAATATTTCTGGTGTTCACAAAGTGGTATTTCTCCTCCCCGGCATTCCCAGAGGTGTTGGGGGAGAAAAATCGCCCTCCTCTGCTCTCCCAAAATCTCAGCCTGGGGCGGAAATGTGCATCCAAGTGGTGGGGTGAGGGCTTTTGGGTTGCTGGGGGAATACTGAGGGAAAATTGCTCCCATCCTGCAGTATTTGCTGCCCCGGCACAGCTGCTCGGAGCAGCCGCAGGGGCTCAGCGCCCGTCCCGGCAGGCACCTGGCGGGCACGAGGCTTGGCTGGGACGGCGCTTTACAAGTTGTCGGAGCGTGAAAGGGTTTGGTGCCCGGCAGCGCCACCGGCATACCCCGAATCCATCTGGGTCCTGCACCGTGGTGCCTGTCCCACCACCGGGGTGGCGGGGCAGGTCGGTCCCGCAGACACCAAGAGTCCCGGTTGCTCTGGCATGTGCCCATCGCGTGTTTTCTGTGCTCAAGCCTTTGATGCTCGCGGGTTGGTGCCCATTCGTGCGTGTCCCCATCACCTCGGGGACACTCTCAGGGGAGGTCATTTACCAGCGGTGGGGATTTGACACCATGGTTAGCCAAACCAGGAGGGTCTGCCCTGACGGAGTGGGGGTGCTCAGTTGTTTTTTTCTCCCTGGAGGCCAAAAAAAAATAAAAATAAAGTCAATCCGGGCACTTTCCCAGCTTGTGGCTGCCATGGCTCTGCCCAGCGCAGCGTAGGGGAGTCCAGGGGTGCCACAGCCACGTCGCCACCGCGCTGAGCTGGAAACCCTGTGCGGGCTGCCGGGTTGTCTTTAGATGCGACTGCTGGGTTAACGACCTTTGATAATTGCCGTGCCTAGTTGCGAAGCCCCATGGGGGGGGGATGCGGGAGCATCTGAGCTGAAGCCGGGCCAAATCGCCCGAGGGATGGGTGACGCTGCTGGGTGGGCGATGCGCTCCTGCTCCCTGGGGGTTATGGGGGCACCGGGGCGCTGTGTCAGAGCAGCATGGAGAAGCGGCCCCTGTTTTTCCCCGGAGCACGGAGGGTTTGGGAGGAGGCCACGGCCGGGGTGGCGAGGGCTCTCACCCAGCCCCT
>NW_009661367.1:168555-171125 GCF_000708025.1 Charadrius vociferus | reverse complement strand
CGGGTCGGGGCACCGGGCTCTGCCGCGGGACCGTCACCGGGGCTGAGCCCACCGGTTTTGTCTTGCAGAGGCCAACCAGCGGATGGGGGTGATCGGGGCAGGAGCCCTCCTGGCGCTGCTGCTCATCCTCCTGCTCTCCCTGCTCTGCTGCTGCTGCGTCTGCCGCAAGAAGGACGAAGCCCGTGGGTGAGTGCCGGGGCCGGGGGGGCTCTCGCTGGGTTCTGCCACAAGGCCTGAGAAGGGGGGGAACCTGCGGGGCTGGGGACATCGGTGCCAGTTGGGGTGGGATGCAGGGACTGCACCGAGACAGCGGCGCTGCAGGGAAACTGAGGCAGAGCAGCGCTGCCCGCATGGCACCGTGGGGGTCCCCAGGGTCTGAGCAGGTCCTGCTGTGTTCTCGCAGCGGGGGGGCTGATGGAGGGGCTCGGAGTAAGCCCTGCCTGGGGACCCCCCTCTCCTCACCTTCGTTTCTCTCTCTTGTGAGCCATCACTTCATGGAGACCCACCAGGTCCCCTCCAACCTCCAGGGGCTGGACCTGCTCTGCAAAGGGAACCCTAAAACACAGTGAGGGCTTCAAGTCACCACCAGGACCCCCAAAACTAACCCCTGGGCTGTGGGGTGAGACCTGGGGGAGGGTGACGGGCTGCAGCGCTGCCAGCTGTCCTGCACGGGGACGTTTGGGCAGGGGAAGGTGAAGTCCATTCCCGCAGTGAGGTCAGGGTGCCGGCAGCATTTTGGCAGCACCAGGGGACATCCCACCATGGGGACAGCCCCACTGCAGGGGGAGGAGGGCTTCTGGTGCTGAGCAAGGGATGAGCGGGCTGTGGGAGCTCCTTGGGCTGCAGAGATAAGCCTCCCCTCGTGCCACCGGCCGCTGCAGGGGAATTTTCCAGAAGCCTCCCCTTGCAGCCCTGCCAGCTCAACCCCAGTCCAGCACATCTGGCTTGGGGAGCCTGGGGGCTGCGTGTAATTATCCCGCTGATAAAAGCACAGACGCAGCCCCGCGTGGTGAAGTATCGCACAGGGAAGGGGGGAAATGGCTCAAAATAGTTTCCTCTCTCCCGGGGTGCCCGGACCCCCGCGATGTCCCCAGACAGCTGGGTCACCCCTGGTGCTGGCCCAGCGGCAGTCCCTTGCCGGAGCATCCCGAGGGACCGCAGCGGCAGCGGTGGGCATGTCACAGGTTGCCTTGCATCAGCGCACACAGCCGCTCACTCCTGCGGCTGCAGATAATTGCTTGAAACCTCGGCCCCGGGAGGCTTCAAAACCAGAGAGCAAATAAAGAGAAGCCGCGTGTTTGTTTTGGGGTTGAAATGATTTTTATTTTTCCAAAAAATTCAGGGTCTTGGCCTGGTGTTGCGGGTGTTTTGGGGCCGGGCTGCCAACGGCCATGGCCAGACCTGGCCTTGCCACCATCCCCTGGTACAGCGCAGTGCGAGCTGGTGCCCGGGGCTGGCAGCAGCCGTGGCGGGTCCCCGGTCCCCGGTCCCCTGTGCCCTGGGCACCCCCCTGCTTTGATCTGCCCCGTTCTCTTTCCCGAAAGCCCTTTGCATTTGCAGCATCCCTGAGCTCTCGACTCTCTCTCACACCCCATGAAAGCTGTCCCCACCGTGAGGTGGGAGCGGGTGCCTCTCTGATGGGACCCGTCGCCTTCTCTTGCAGCTCCAGCCAGGACCCGGCAGCAGCCAAGAAGCCACCGAGACGCTTGTGCGGGCGTTTCAGTCGCATCGGCATGAAGCTCCCACGCATCCCCCTGCGCCGCCAGAAGTTGCCCAAGGTCGTGGGTAAGGTGCTGGGGTCTGGGGAGGGGGCAGAGAGCCAAACCCTGGGGGGCTTTCCTCCTGGCAGGGCAGCGCATGTGACTCGCAGCATCCTTTCTAGCCCCAGACGCCGGGCAGTGAGCACGGCAGAGCGGTGACAGGGACACACTGGGTCCCCAGGACCGTCGCGGTGCTTGGTGCCAGCTGCCCGGCTCCGAGGGGCTCAGCCCTTTCTCAGTCTGCAGCTTTTGGATCTCAAGGCGCATGGTTTTGCTGTGCGAGGGTGGGTACCTGGTGCCTGGAGCTGTGCTGAGCTGGTTTGCGAGGTTTTTAGGTAGAGGAACGGTCCCCGTTGTGGCAGCAAACCGCCTCGTTTGCCCTTTTGGTCCTAATCCTGTCCCGGCTTTGCGTGGGGCCAGAGCATCCGAGCCGGGGCCAGAGCCCACCCTGCTGCCACGTGCAGTGGAGATGGAGACTAAGGTGTGGAGGCTTTGGGTGATCCCCCCCGTGCTGCCCCGGCACAAACTGGGCTCGGAGGGGGATGCTCACACCCGGCAAAGCCTCTGACGGGAGGCGGTCGGGGATGTCGGGGACCCCCTGCCTGCAGGCAGCTGGGGAACGCTGTACCCCGCACGCTCTGAGACCTCCCTGCGCTCATCCCAGCGCAAGAAGCTGGGGATCTGCTGGATAAATTGGAGAGGGGGGGGTGAAGGCAGAACTCCCCACCCTGCACCGGCATGGGGCTCAGCCCCGTGCCCCTCGCCCCGATCCCTGCACCTCCCCGGGTGGGCAGCACTGGCGGGGGGCCC
>NW_009661367.1:167335-168351 GCF_000708025.1 Charadrius vociferus | reverse complement strand
CCGGGGGGGCGGCCTGCGCCTGCCCCCCGCCGGCCCTGTGTAAAGCTGCTCTGTGTAAAGAGGGCGGCCGCAGCCCCGGGATGCAGCCGGTGCCGGAGGGATGCTCGGGATGGTCTGGGCATCCTGGTAGGGCTGGGGGTACTCCTGGAGGCTTTTCGTGCGGTTGGGGGCTGTTATTTCACTGGGGAGGGGGCGGGAAATGCTTTGGTCAGGGCTTGCCTTGGGTTTGTCGTGTTATCCCACGCGGCGCAGCGGAGCCGGTGTGGGCTTCAGCAGCTCCTGGTCCTCTGGTGCGTGATCCGGTGAGGTCTCCAGCCCCTGCTGAATCTGGGGATCCCCCGGGCAACGGAGACCTGCCGGGGTGCCTGCGGCAGCTCCATCCCTGTACTGCCCAGTGACCGTGATGCCGTGTCAGCGCGTGGCTCCACCTGAAAGCTGTGGTGGCCAGTATGCGGCGGTGGCAGAGGTCGCCTGTTCCCCACATTGGTCCTGCCCTTGCAGGAGGGTCCAGGGGATGCTGAAATGCCCCATCCCAAGTCCCAGGTCAGCGCTGGAGGTGCTCAGGACCCTGTGGAGATGTCATGGTGAAACCAGCGCTGGCCAAAGCTGAGGACACCTGGTAGATGGTCACTCCAGGTCTGGTTGTGTCCTTGGAGAGCCGCAGCCAGGCGTTTGCTGGCACCAGGCGGGTTTTCCCTTCTGGGCTCAAATGTGTTCATAGTCGCCACCAGCAAGCACAAGCCCATGTGTGGTAGAACCTCCCCAGGTGAGGCAGCAGGTTTTGAAGCCCCACTGAGGCTCACCGGGTGCCTGGAACCCCGGCTGCCCCCATCAAAAGCTGCTCCCCAGCCTCAGCACTAGCTTCGGATCTGCAGCATCTCCCTGGGGATCCGTGGGTCCGGCAGGTTTTGGGGAGAAGCAGCAGGAGGGGACCCATGGGAAGCACCCACATTTCTCCCAGCCCCTTCAGCCCATGATGTATCGGCGGGGGGGGGGGGGGGAAAATACCACGGGGC
>NW_009661367.1:164726-167269 GCF_000708025.1 Charadrius vociferus | reverse complement strand
CCCCCCCCTCCGCCTTTCTCCAAGCAGCCAAACTATGCAGGGGCGAGCACGCATCACTGCCATCGTTTTAATCTCTGAAGCCAGATTCCCTAAAAAAGAATAAATGTTCCAATGGGCATCCCAATAACACTTAGAGTCGTTTTATTGTAAAACAGAGATGTGGTGCAAGAATCAAACCGTCCGAGCAGGAAATTGTGAGGTGACTTAGATGGTCTTTCTCCAAGCAGCCAAACTATGCAGGGGCGAGCACGCATCACTGCCATCGTTTTAATCTCTGAAGCCAGATTCCCTAAAAAAGAATAAATGTTCCAATGGGCATCCCAATAACACTTAGAGTCGTTTTATTGTAAAACAGAGATGTGGTGCAAGAATCAAACCGTCCGAGCAGGAAATTGTGAGGTGACTTAGATGGTTGGGATGTGGGGGCAGAGGTCACAAATACCTGGAAATATTGATGTACAGCTGCTGCGCAGGGGGAACCTGCCTCTGCGCTGGGTTTTTGCAGCCCTCTCTCTGCCCAGGCTTGGGGGCAGCTTGCCACCATCCCAGGGGACAAAAGCCAGCAGGCAAGGACGGGGACAAGAGCGTCTAGTGGTGCTCGGCTCTCTGGGATGATCGGTCCCCTCCAGCCAGCTGTGTGCTGCTGCGGTCCTGCGGGTACCCCGAGGACGATGCTGAAGCTGTGGGCACCTCAGGACACCCCCCAGGGTGGGTTGGGACATGAACTTACCCAGCAAAAAGCCTGAAAAAATGATCAGACACAAAAACCAGTCCCTCCCAGCCCACACAACTGTCACTGCTCAGCTTTTTAATTGTTTTTGGTTTTGTGGGGTTTTTTTAACCATTGAAACCAAAACTATTTTTAACACCAAGTTTTTCCTCTCTGATGGTTTTTCTCTTCCGCTCGGTTTCTCTGCGGGCGGCCCCCCGTGGCGGAGGGGGCAGTGCTGGGGCGAGGGGGGATGCTCCTCCTCGGCTTCGGGATGGGAGAAGCTGGCAAAGGGATTGAAAAGTGGCAGAGCTAGGAAAAAACAGCACTGTGCATCCCCCTGCCACTGGGCATCCCTCCTTTTACCTGCTTTTGCGAAAGCAGAAGGAAAAGGAAAATGCAAACGGTGGTCCTGAAGTGGAAATTAGTGCAATTAAAGCCAGCATTTCTTTCACCAGGAAGGGGACGGTCACAGCACCGGGACTTTCTTTGCGGGGCAGCCGTGCTGGGTTGCACAGCTCATGGGTGAACTCACCAGGTCCTTGTGGGACGTGGGGTTTTGGGTGGCTCATCCCTCTGCCACGTGCATCCTCGATTTGGGCAGCTGGAGACTGGCCATGGAGAGGGGGGATAGATGGGAGGTGTAAGGCTGGCACAGGCTCTGCTGTCCATAGCCACTTGTCCCCAAGCGTGGGGGATGCTGTTCATCACCATTGCTGGTTGATGGCCTGCGTGTGGGCACTTGGCTGGGGGACCTGGTGGGGATGCGCAGCAAGAGCTGTGCCCATGCCTGGGATGCTGTCCCTGTCCCCAAGACCCACCGGCAGGTTGGACAGGGGGGAGCTGTGCAGCATCCCACCCTCCCAGCCAGCATGGAGACTGGGGGGGTCCGGCAGGATGGGCACTGACAGTGGTTCTTTGCCCTCCCAGTGGCCCACCACGACCTGGAGAACACCCTGAACTGCAGCTTCATCGAGCCGCCCTCCGTGGTGGAGCAGCCTTCCCCATCCTGGTCATCCCGTGGTTCCTTCTCCTCCTTCGACACCACAGATGAGGGGCCGGTGTACTGCGTCCCCCACGAAGGTGAGCAGGGGGACAGGGCTCTTCCCCAGGGGACTTTGGGGCCATTGCCAGGGGCCACCTCCCGCTCAGTGGAGAGGTGTCACCCTTGCACGGTGGGGACCGTGTCGCCCTGGCCCCTGGTGCCCTGGGAAGGGGTGCAGGTACTGATGTTGCCTCCCATGCGATTTCAGAGCTCCCTCCTCTGGCGTTTGCTACTCCAGGGTTGGTTTAAGAGCCCTCTTGTGCTGGTGTCACTGAGCGGGAGGAGGGAACAGGGGGACCTGGGGACACACGGGGGTTGCGGGGGGAACCGGGTGGAATGCGATCCCACCGTGCTGCGGGAGCATCTCGGTCCCCCCCTTCCCTGGGCACATCCCCGCCTGACCCCCCTGTGCTCTCCTCCCACAGAGAGCGTGGGCGACAGCAGGGACAGGGGGACACCCGCCAGCCCTGGGGACAAGCTGGTGTCCCCAGCTGGCGGGGAGGAAGCGGGCGAATACACCTTCCTGAAGGAGACGGGGTCCGTCAGAGCCTTCCCGGCCGACAGCAGCGAAACGCCCCTGCTCAAGTCCTCGGACAGTGAACGCTCCTCCTGCGGCTCGGGCTCGGCCGGCGCCGCGCTCTACGCCCGGGTCGCCCGTCTCTCCAAACAGTCCAAGGAGGAGGACGATGCCGTCACGGAGTCCCGCAGCTCCGGGAAGCCACCATCCCCAGAGAGAACCAAGCCCCGCCCCCCAGACCCAGCCACCAAGCCCAAAGTCTCCTGGATCTA
>NW_009661367.1:163034-163742 GCF_000708025.1 Charadrius vociferus | reverse complement strand
GGGGGGCGGGGAGGGGTGGGGGGTCCATGCGTGGCATACTTCCCCTCCCCGCCCCCCCCCCCAACCTTTTTTTGTAGCAGTATTATCGATCGCATAAGCAGCGCTTGTTGTACTAGACGTACCCACGGTATACTCTGCAGTAACGGAGCCGCTCGCTTCCCGCGCCCCACTCCGGTCTGGCGGGCTCGCGGTGCACGGGAGAGGGAGGGTGCCGCTGCTTAGCGCCCAGGGCATCGCCGGGGATGTGCCTCCCCATCCATCACTCAGCGGCAAACCCCTGCCCCGGCACCCCGGGCTCCAGGCACAGCTCTCCGTTGCCTGCCCTGCCACAGCCGTGCCGTGCCCGGTGTGGGGTCGAGCTGGTTTCGACCGATGCCTCCCTCCCGTTCACCCCTGTGGTTGCTTCTGGCCAGGAGGAAAGCACTATTTATGGCCGGAGCTGGACGCCCTTTGGGCTCCCGCGTCCCATCCAGCGGAGTCGGAGGGATAAGATTGGTACGACAGAGCCTGGCACCTCTGCAGAGTGCTTTCCTAATAAAAATGTATTTCTTCTCTAGCCGGGTGCCGTCTCTGCGTGCCCCGCGCTCCCCACGGGCAGGGGACGTGCTGAGCATCGCCTGGTCTGGCTCGGGTGCTCAGCCCGGTCCTGAGTGGGATGCGGTGGGGGGATGGATGACGGTGCGGCAGGTACAGGCAGGTGGTGACAGG
>NW_009661367.1:162243-163000 GCF_000708025.1 Charadrius vociferus | reverse complement strand
TTGGCTGGTTCGCCAGCAGAGCCCACTCCTAGGGGTGAGATCAGGAGCCCCTCGTCCCCCTGATGTCCAGCATCCTCCTCCAGCCTGGCAGGAGCCCCCAGCGGAGGGGGGGACCAGTCTTGTGGTCAGACCCTCTCCACCGTAGCCAGGACCCTGAGGCTCAAGAGAGCTGTGGCCACTGGGCAAAGAGAGTCCACCCCCGGCGGGGTGTTTGGGGTGCTGGGACACAAATGGGGGGGGACATGGACGGGGCTGGCAGTGGGGTGCAGGGCTGTGACCCCAGCTTTCTATCCCCCCTGCCAAGGGGCTACCAACCCTGGCAGCATTTGGGCTCTCCGCGCAGCCCCGGGCACGGTGCTGCCACGCGTCAAAGCTGGGACGAGCCCAGGGACCAGCTGAGCCGGCCTTTCTCCCGCACGGCTTCTGCCCAAGATCCCCGAACAACCCTGCCGGCGATTTGCCTGCGCCCTGCCTGCACGCTTCCATCACTTCGCCTGCGCGCTGCCTGCACGCTACCTGATCTCCGCGCGCATTTCACAAGCTCTCCACCTGCTCTCTGCCCGTGCTTTGCTCCCGCTCTGCCCACACGCTGCCCGTGTGCTGCAGCGCTGCCGGCGTCTGCGGCGGGGAGGCAGCGGTGCTCCGCAGCGGGCAGGGGGGCTCCGGGTCCTTTGGGGCAGTGGTTCTGCCCCTGCCAGGCTCCTTCAGCCTCAACCGGAGCCTCCACCAGCCTGTGGGGCTTTGGCACCGACCGCTC
>NW_009661367.1:157702-161557 GCF_000708025.1 Charadrius vociferus | reverse complement strand
CGGCCCTGCCGGCGTCTGCGGCGGGGAGGCAGCGGTGCTCCGCAGCGGGCAGGGGGGCTCCGGGTCCTTTGGGGCAGTGGTTCTGCCCCTGCCAGGCTCCTCCAGCCTCAGCTGGAGCCTCCACCAGCCTGTGGGGCTTTGGCACCCACCGCTCTGCCCGGCAATCCCTGGAGGACACGGAGCCACCGGCTGCAGTTCACCACTGCCACTGGGAGAAATGAAAATGGGGGAGCCAGGAGCACCGGTGCCCACTGTTGAGCCATCCTGAGTTCTGCCCATCGTGAGGGATGATGGCCCAGGAGAAGACCACCAGTCTAAAAGGCCAGCTGTGGGGCAGTCTTGGAGGTGATGGAGGCAGATGGTGGACACCAGAATGGGATGACACCACCTGGAGCCAGGACTGCGGCCAGCCTGGTCCATCACACTCCCTGCCATCGCTCAGCGTCACGGAGCTGGACACTGTGCAGTAGCTACAACACTGGCTGGAGAAGCATCATCTCCTAGCAAAAAGCTGAAGAATAAAGGGATGGGACATCACGCGTTTTGTCGACGTTGCTTACAAGACTCCTGGCCACCTTTCACGGTGCCCTCACTCTCCCTCCCCTTTCCTTCAGGTTTTACTTGGGAAGATGAAACTACTCCTGGCACATCATACAGCAGAGTGACGGGAGGTGATGAATCAGCTCAATGTTACCAAAGCCAAAGTAGACAAGAATCAATAGAAAAATGGGTGCACTGAGCCTATGAGACCTGAGATGGCATTGAAGTCCCTCTCCCTCCACCACAGAGGCCATTAGAGAAACAGAAGAGGGTTCCTGGAGGCTCAGAAATGTCTGGGAGAAGGAAAGGTGTCAAATCCAAGCAATAAACGTGCAAAACCAATTACAATTAAAGAGGAAAGAAGTTGTCACAGACGTTATGCAGTCCTGTACAAACCTTTTCACATCAGCACTAAAGAGCATCTGGGGGAATGATGTTCATGATGGTGACCCAGCAAGGTGAATTTGGGAATAGCCCCAGCCTCCTCTTGGGGCACTTTCTCACTCATGCAGGCAGCAAAGCTGGGGCTGGTGGCCCGGAGAAGTTGGACGCCGTAAGCCCACCCTGGTCCCCAGGCTATCCTGGGATAGCAGAGCTTCACCCAGGCATGAACCCATCCACAGGCTCCGACCACAGCCCCAGCAAGCCAGAGGAGAACCTGTCAGTGAGCAGCCTACAGGTAAATGCAAAAATCCCATATCACAGACATTGACGTGCGTCCTGGCAGGTCACTGGAAGCTGCATCACAACCAGGCTGCAATGCACCATGTCAGGGCAGCCATGGCATTGTCTGGCCAAGTCTTGAGAACCTCCAAGGATGGAGATCCCCCGGCTCCTGGTGAGTGTTCCAGGGCTGTGCTGCTCTTCTGGGGAAGTATTTTCTTCTGGAGTCCAACCTGAACCTCCCAAGCTGCAGGCGGTGGCTGTTGTCCCGCATTGTATCATCTGGTACCACCATGAAGGATTCAAATCCATCATCTTAGTTGTTGGCTGCTCTTAGACCCCCTTCACCTCTTTGTGGCCGGGCTAAACTAGCCCAGCCCCCTCCACCTCTCCTGGCGTGCCAGCTCCATGACTATGTTGATAGCCCATCTCCAGGCCTCTCCAGTTTCTTCATGCCCCTCTTGAACTGGGAGGCCGACATCTGGACCCTACGGGGTGGAGAGGCAGCAGCTTCCTTTATGTGGCCGCCCACGCTCTTTCCAATGTCCCCCTCTGTGGGCTTTACCTTACTCTGCAGAAGAGCAATGACAAGCTGATGTTCAACCTGAGGTCCAACATAGTTCTTTTCAGCAGGGTCCTTCCAGCTCAGATGGGCCAGATGCTTCTCCACAGAAGTGTCCTGTGATGCCACAGGACATGAAGGACATCACCATCGCAATGGATGAGGCATTGCCACATCTCAGCATCACGAAGGGCTGATTTCTCTGCATAATGTGACCGTGAATCTTTTTTCCAAGCAGCCTGCCAGGGTCTGCAGGCTTTCCTCCCACCACCAGAATTTGGCTATCTCTGACCAACAGCACCCTGCGATAGACAACGGCGAGGGGACTTTGTTTAGGGGTCCAGAAATCAGCAGAGGCTGAAAAGCATAAAACAATTTCCCCTGCAGATGTGAGTCCCACCAGAAAGATCATACAGAACATAAATACACTTGCTTTTCTTAGCCACTTTCCACCACTGTCTTGGACATGCTTCTGCCTTTGACCTCAAGGGAAAGCCAGCTGAACCCAATCACAGGAACAAGTCATAACGTGGAGAAAAAACAGGTCTTCTGCTTACTCAAGATGGAGCAGAAGCCACTTTCTCCTGAAGCCAGCTTCACGAGCCACCGTCCCTGAAACCACCTTCCGTGACAGACAGGTCAGAGGTTTTTGGTGACAACGTGATGGCTTCACTAAGCACGTTGCATGGCCTCCCATGGCCGAGGAGAAGCAGAAATTGCTGAGATGGAGCAGGATGTGCCCAGCAGCCACCAGCCCTCCTCTCCACTGGGACCTCGGCCAGGGGAAGCAGAGGAGCATGGTGGCACTTGTGGCTCGTCCTCTTCTCCACCAACACTGTAACACTGGTCTTCTTCACGTTTCTTTCCGATTTCCCAAACTGAAGAAGGAGCTGTTGGGTTGGACAACGGCACATTTGTTTTGGCTTAGCCGGCGAGCAGCGATAAAAGAGAGCTCGTTGCCAACAATTCATTTCCTATTTCAGGCCCTACCAAAAATAAACTCGGAAGGGAAACTCCAATGAGAACGAAACACGCGTGAGACATCGGGCTCCCAAAATTATACAGGAAATTTTCTCTCTCAGCGCTCGCTGGGAGGAGGGGCGGCGGTGCCAGGGGTATTTCATGCTGGAGGAGGGATTGTGAGGGGCTTGGGGAGCTCCATCAGCAGTGCAGCACAAGCCAGGGTGAACTGATGGGGATATAAATATATATTCAGGCTACACTGGATGAAGTGGCTTCGCATGGGTGGGGAAATTCCTCCTTTACCCCCAAAAATGGATGTAATGGTCCCCGGTTGCCTTCCCTGTGACACTGGACTCCAGGGATGGCCAGGCTGGGGGCACTGGAATGTCCCCCGGCCACGTCGGTGACATCCTCACACAGCCAGCAGTCACCCTGTGGCATCCCAGGGGTCCCCATGATTGGGGCTGCACCTCCAGGACCCCGTGCCACCAGCCCTGGAGCAGCACGAACACCTTGAACGGCACCCGCAGCTTTCCCGGGAGATGACGGAGCCTTGCGGTGGGTGTTGGCAGCCTTTCCAGGGGGGCAGTTTTGTCACTGCAGCCTTACCCTGTACCTGAGATGCAACGAGGACAGGACACCAATATAAAGATATACTCCGGGAGTATATATATTTTTATATATTATATTTATATATATATATATACACATAGACACACAAATGCATATATGTATATATAAAATATATATTTACACTCCAATACACTCCAGGAGAGGGGGTTTTTATATGTATCTATAGGCTTATTTTCATATATACACACACTCTCTCTCCTACATACTCCTCGAGTATATAATATATATATATTTACAAACAGATAACTATAGATATATACACTTATATATTTTTTCCGTACGCGCTTATATATTTTTATATATTTCTATTTATTTTTCTATCTTTCTATTTATTTTCATATACGTATATTCATATATATATACACACATACTTATATACTTATACATTTCTATAAGCTCCAGGAGCTGAAGGTGAGCATGTCCAGGCTGGGCTGAGCCTGCCCCCAGCCCACCGCATCCATGTGCCAGCCCTGCCACCGCCGGCCGCGTGGCAG